>NC_056746.1:292880862-293052127 GCF_019279795.1 Protopterus annectens
TCTTCATTTCTTATTGGCAGTTGAAACATTTTGTCATTGTTTGGGAGCAGCCTTTCTTGACAGGATTATGAAGTATGTATTCATTTTTCATTCATTGTCAAAAATAGATGATTATATTGTAACTTCTATTTATTCATGGAATAAATCTGATTTTTGTCTTTAAAGTCTGTGACTAAATATTACTTCTTTGATGAAACTTCTTATCTTCACAGTGAGGGGTATATTATACATCACACACACTGAGCAGCCACTTGTAGCAAGTTTCTTCAAGTGATGTTAGAGGTACAGCCCAGTGCTAAAGCTGTAATAGCTGCAAATTTAATATATTCATGTCTCTCAGCTTCACTAGGAGTCTATATACGGAGAAACTGACAGCCTCTTGGCGACAAGTTGCCATCCTGGCTTTACTCTGGCAATGTCTTGAGTGATGTCACTGTTGCAGTATTTCAAAAAAATGGGTGTTCTCCACTGATGTCTGGCTGGAGTACCAAAGTTTAAACCTTCCGTGGAGCATACGTCTGAAGTCTGACCTCTGCTCACAAGAGTAGGGGTATATAGACTGAGATGTACAAGGATAAATGTTCAGACTGCCTTTGCCCCCCAGCTTGAATGCAGGTCTCGTGTCGGTCTGTTAGATCTTTTTTGTATTCGTTAGTACATTTAGCTTCTCCGAATCTCATAATTGTCCTGTCTGGGAGCTTAATTATATAAACTGTTTGCTGTATTATTGTTAGATGGCAGCTTGGAGGGGTAAGTGAGAGTGCAATAGGCAACTTCCCTACAAAGATCTTTATATCCAATATCTCTTCTGCCTAGGCACATAACACTACTGTAAAGCTTGTTCCGTTTTGCCAGTTTTTTGTGACCAAGACTTAGTGTTCCTGTCTGTCTTCGCAAGACACTTTCTTGGAGACCCAATAAATGAAGCATCTGGCCCACTGCAAAACTGTGAATTCTTCCACACTAGGTGTACTTCCACCTTGTAAGAAAAAAAAACCTCATGAGACCTAGGTCTAACACTGTCTGTTGCCTAGCCAGACTCCAGTGTATCCACAGAGGTTACAGAACACACAGTACATCTGACTCTACCTCAGACAGCCTCTACCACAACTCCCCCAGAGGCTGGAGTAAAGTTTGTGAATTGTAGATCCAATGAGACTATCCCTACTGAGAAGGGAGAACCGTAAATCATTTCACAGGGACCAGAAGGCCTTCAACAGATTTTAGTTAGGGAAGAGATTCCTGGCAATCTTATTGAGGCACATCAGGTGTTATTGTCTCCATGCTTTGTTCAGATTGGATGTCACTTGAAAGACAAAGCAGTGAAAGGCAAAGCATGTCTCCTGTCTTCCTAGCAAGGAGTAGTAGATGAACTTTTCTCCTGGATTGCTTAAAGCTATTATGGTCTTTAAACTATTTTCTTTTCAACTCCCTCTTACTCCTGAAAACGTTAGTAGAGTCTTATTCTGAAGAGGAAGAGGCTTCACATTCTGATGACCATTCATTAGCTTACTCCTCTCACATTCATTCACCTGGTCAGGTTCCTTCAGATGGTGACTATTTCATTTCACCCAATTCCCCTGTGGAAGAGGCATCATTTGAGGACACCATTTTAAATATGAGTTATTTTGAATGGGAGTCTAGACAAGTCTCTGATGTCCAAAATATGCAATACAACCTCTTGGAGGTGGGCACTACTGCCCCTTTCCCTGTCCTTCCAGTCTTGTAGACCTTTTTGGATGCTTTCATATCCTCCTTTTTGGCTCCTGACTTGCAGCCTCCTGTTCCCAAAAGGCCCGACAGATTCTACAAATACCAGAGGAAGTTAAGTCCTGTATAAATGCTTTAGCTGACTCCTCAGCTGTGTCTTTCTCTTCTGCCAAACCTAAGTTACTACCTAATGTTAATGCCCTTCCTTCAGACAGGGATAATGGGGCTGTAGACAGATGGGGAAAAAGTTTTATATTTTTCTGGCTTTCAGGGCTACAAGCTACTATACTTAGATGACCAAATACCTGTTCTCTCAAGTCTAAATAAGGTAGTGGTGGATTTGAAGGGCACAGAGTCTAAGAAACACATTTTGTCAGTGGTTTATTCAGGCCACTGAAGTGAATAGACACAGTATAAAGCTCAACTATGATTCTGTTGAGGCATCTTTCAAAGCAGTTGCAGTTATTTGCAGATAAGCATGGGTTTGCAGCCATTCCATGCAGGAGTATTTCAAAGCTGTGCTCATTGTTTCATCCTTGGCCAAAAATGTTTTGTTATGACCACAAGCAGCTATCCTTTTAAAAAACTTACAGTAGTAAGGTAAAACTGAAATACTGCAGACAAATCCCCCTTGCCTCCATACCTAGATACCAGAGGAATTGGCCATCCAAGCCTACTCATTTTGTTAGAAGGGAGCATAGACCTCTGCAAAAGCACAGGAAGATGCCCAGGAAAAGATTCACAGAAAAACCTGTAAGTGACCTCAAATATGGGAGGCGCCTCTTCTCACATAAGTCACCATGACTACTTTGCAGCCCTTTCACCCTCATTCTTACTGTGCCTCTCTTGAAAAGTTTCACTCAGTCCATTTCAAACTGGGAAAGATTACCACAGATGAGGGTTACTGTCCATCATAAAAAGACTGCACTATAACGTTGAAGGACAGGCATCCTCCCTTTGCCCCACAGTTAATTAAAGCTTCTTCCTCCCATCCTTCACTAATTGCAGGTCCAAGGCATAGTAGATCCAGTGCCTCTTCAATTTGTTGGAAGGGATTTTTACTCGAGATTTTCTGGCTGCAAGAAGAGGACAGTGGAGATCCATACTGGATTTCTCTTTTCTCAAAACATTCCTCCAAGTGCCAGCTTTTAAAATGCCCTCCCTCCAGACCCATTTGCTCTTTCTCACACAGGCATTCCTAGTCTTTCTGGATCTGAAGGATGCCTACCTGTGTATTCCCGTTCATCCCTCCTGTAGGAAATTCCTGAGGTTCTTTACTGGGTCATCCCACTTTTTTTTTTATAGGTTCATAGGTTGGTACTAGGGTATCGGCCCTAGGGCCTATACAAGCCTAGCCATAACAATTATCTGTTTATTTCTTACCACAGTATTTACTTCCCTGGACCCCTGTCTAGTAGGGTGACTGACATGATCCCGGGGTGAATTTCATATTTCCCATCAAATCATCAAGGTTTATCTTTTGTTTTTTTCTACAGCCCCCTGAGTATTCACAAAGTGACTAGCACCTATGGTGGCCTTTTGCAGTGCTCAGAGAGTTCAGATATTTCCTTAGTTTTAGATCTGTTGATCCAGGCCTCTCTGCCTCAGATCTTACTGCATTGCCTCCAGTTCAGTGTCAAACTTCTCCTGCTGTTAGATTTGTCAGCCATCTACAAAAATATCTTCCCTCCATCCCATTCAGGACCTAGTTTTTTGAGATGCAGTTTGGATATCAAAAAGATGCAGGCCTGCTTACCTCAAGAAAAGGTGTAAAACCTTAAAATTTACTTCCAGTCTCTAACGTTCCTCGGTGCCTGTTCAGCCAGGGAGATTCTGAGAGTATTGGGATTCATGGCAGCAACCATTCCAGTGCTCCCTTTAGCCAGGCTGCATATGAGGACAATTCAGTGTTCAAAACAGAAAAACGCCAGTACCCTGGTAGATAAGAGAATTCCTTTATTTTAACAGGGTAGTGTGTAAAACACCTACCCAGCAAATAATCAGACCGGTTTAAGCATAAGATCCTTCCTCAGTGATAAAGGAATTCTCTCCTCTACTCTGGTGCTGGCAGTTTTTCTATTTTAACTTTGCATTGGTGTGGCCGTGTGCACCTGCCATACTTTGTGGAGTAATTTCTTGGACAATTCAGTGGTACCTGAAAACTGTATGGTTCTGACACACTCTTCTCCCTAGTCACAGATGTCCTTCATAACTTTGCTTCAAGGGGATTTTAAGGTAGGTGGTTCAGGTAAACCTCAATATAGTACTACCTACCAAAGTACAGACATCAAGTCAAGAAATGTGATGTCCACAGACACCTCAAATAAGACTTGGAGGGACATGGATGGGCATCCACAAGTTCCAGGGCCTTTGACAGTCCGGCCTCAGGAAGGAACACATCAGTCTGAAAGAGCTGACAGCTCTCATTCAAGCTCTTCAGGTTTTCTTACTCCTCTGAAAAATAGGCCCTCTTTGAGAATTCACCGACAATATTACTGTTATGTAGTACATAAATGGGCAAGGAGGTACCAGATTATACCAGCTGAGCAAGGAGCTGAATCCTTACCACTGACACTGTAGAGGGACATCCACTTGGTACACAAATGGGATACACTCAATATTTCAAGATGCAGACCTGTCTGCGTCAAGCACAGTTTCCCTTAAGAGCACACAGGGAACCCACTCAGCCCAGGGTCTGGATCTCTCTCTGTACGTCTTCATCGAGGCCCCCATTGACTCCCCACTGGTACAGCTGTAGTGTTAGGTCCTCAGCCAGGTGTCCAAGCTAGGACTTCCAGCACCCTCTCTCTGAACCCAGTGCTTCGTGTCCCTGCCCCAAGTAGCTGCCAGTCACACACACACACCTGGGAAAGGCTGACACAGATTTACCTGCTGTACCCCCTTCTGATGAAAGTGTAAGGTAGTTATCAATGCCACCAGACACTCCATAATCAGCTGCTGTAAGGCCCTTAACAAAAGGTGTCCAATTATGCTGTGTAATATTAATACTAATACAAATTGTAGTAGTTGACCAAGACAGCTAGGCCTCCTGGACTGGCCCATAGTGTCACTAAACAAATATAAGCAGTTTCAAAGGTTAAGTGCTTTCTAAAAGGACTAGCCATAATAAAAGCTTTAAATATATTTAATAACAAATAACAACATGACAATACTGAGAATATATATTTGCAGTAAGATACAGATTTTAAATCAAAGGAAATATTGAAAATAGCATTGATGGACTGACATAGACAAAACAGTATCCAAACTAACCTTCACTATATTTTCCTGACCGAATCTGGGAGAATTGCTATTCCCTTCTTGCTTCCCAGAGCAAGGCAGATGATGTGGTAAATGGTACTTCTTGTTGTCAAGCCGAAGACAGAATACCCAATACTCTGAGATTTCCCACTGTAATATCTAAAACATCATTTCCAAGATGGCTGGCAGAATGACCTCATCTGGTTACCTGACTCTAGGTTCTCACGGTATCCTCCTTTGAGGCCGAGACAGATATTTAGCCTAGACAGCAACAGTACACATCTAAATGTTTATGGCAGGGCCCTGGAGCCATGAAACAATTCAAGTTCTTCCCCTCTTCTTTACAGAGGCTATTAAACAATGGTCTTTCCCAGACCTACTGACTCCAGCACCATTCAGCAGAGTGGGGTGATGTGTTGATAGCTTAATAGATAATTTAATTTCAAGAATTTTCAAGGATTTTCCAAAACTAAGTGGACTGTGATTAATGGCTTCTCTTCCAGTGTCCTTTGTGAACATATATACATACATGTATAGCCTCACATGTATTTTCTTCTATGTCCAGCAGGCCCCACTGTTTAACACTAGCAACTTTACAAATATAGTTTGATTTTCAAATGCCATACATTTCTCATGTGTGTGTAACATAAACATGTGTGCCAATCAGTTTGATATTTAAATGCCATACAGTTCTTATACATTTGTAACACAAGCATGTTGTATAACTCTGTTTGATAGTCAAAGGACATATCACTTTTTACAGAACTCCAGTGGGCTTTGCTGGCACTAGTCCATATCGTCCCATCTCTCTCCACCTACTGACTCCAGTACCATTCAGCACAGTGGAGTGCTGTGTTGATAGCTTAACAGATTATTTAATTTCAAGGATTTTCCAAAACTATCTGATCTGAAATTAACTGCTACTCTTCCAGTGTCCTTTGCTAACATATATGCTTACAGTATCACATGTATGTTCTTTCTTTGTCCAGCAGGCCCCATTGTTGACACATTTTTTTTTTTGTTTGTTTTTTTTTAACACTAGCAACTTTACAAATGCATTTTGATGCTGCTTGTAATATAAGCATGTATACAAATCTGTTTGATATTCAAATGCCATACAGTTCTAATACATTTGTAACACAAACATTTTGTATAACTAAGTTTGATAGTCAAAGTACATCATTCTTTACAGATTTACAGCTGGCTGTGCTGGCACTAACCCATATCAGCACACCAGCTGTGCAGGCTAGGCTGATTGAGCTTTCTTGTGACTTGGCTGTCTAGATAAACATGCTCCTTTAAGGAGTGTGTTCCATCACAGGACAACATTGTGGCAGACTCACTAAGCAAGTCTGAAGATCCCCTTGAGTGGACCTTCAACAGACAAAATCCATAAGTGTGGTACACCGCAGATTTATTTGCTTTTGAGGGCAACACGTAGCTCACCTTCTTTCCCTAGGACTCCTTGCACCTTGGCATGGAGGACAGATGCACTCTTTTCAGTTGAGAGGAAAGTTCCTTTATGCCTTGCCTTCCCTTCCCTCTAATACTAAGTGCTACTAAAGATCCAAAAAGAAGAAAAAAATCTTACTAGTGACTCACTTCTGGCCAAGGCAGCATGGTTTCACACTTCTCTGTTATTTAGCTAAAGGCAGTCACTACAAACTACCCCACAAAGTGGACCTCATCACACAGTAGACGCAATTACTTTATCATCATGAAACCTAAGCCTATGGATGATAGGATTCTTATCCCTTTCAGACACCATTTTTCTCAGGATGTACTTTGGGCTCTCCAGGAGGAGGTAAGAAGACCCAACACTGAAATCCACAAACTCGGAGGTTCCTCTTGTCTTATCTTATTTGAAGACTTGAAAGCAGATCTGGCACATTCTTTTGTCGGAGCCCACCTGTTAGCTGTTTCTGCCTGTCTACCCAGCAGTCCGCTTGTTATGTCCAGGCCTGAGGTCATACAGATTCTGAAAGGTGTACTAAACTTAAGCCTTCTGTGGAAACCAGTGCCCTCAATTTTGTTAGAAACACTCATTTTGCCTCCTTTTGAGCCAACTGCTTTTTCTACTCTCAAATTTTCCACCTGGAAAACTATCCTGTTGCTTGCTGTCACTTCTGCTAGCATAATTTCAGAACTACAGGTACTCATGCAGTCGCACTTTCTTTGTTTCACAAGGACAGGGTATCCCTGAGGGTTAATCCTCCTTTTGTGCCTGATATGGATGGTGTAAGATCTCGTGTAGGTCATCTTACTTTCCCAACCTCAGAACAGGAATAAAAGACCCCTACATTCCTTAGATGTGCACAGACAGCTGAAATTATATTTGGATAACACTAAGTCTACTCCTAAAACAGACCAATTGTTTCACTGACTCCAGGCTGGGCCAACCAGTATCTAAACAAACCATTAAAAAGCTTTATTTCTAAACCCATTTCATTTTGTTACTCGCACTGTAGCAAAACCCTGCCTGGCTGCCTATGAGCTCCTTCTACCAGGGCAGTGACCTCCTTGGGAGGCTTCTTCAAAGGGTAGAAGCCATGACAATCCTGGAAGCTGCCACCTGGTCATCCATGCACACCTGCAATAACCACTACAGAGTTCATGTTTTTTCAAGATCCAGGGCTGCCTTTGTTAGGTCAGTCCTTAGACAATTCCTTTTGTTCACTTATGCTCTGTGAATCACTCATTTGTTCGAAATGCTGCAACAGTGATGCGAGTCAGGACATGGTACAGATGTGTAAGAACTTAATTATTTATTGATGTTTAACTGGGTTAGTCCAACTGGGCTTGTGGCCCATTTTCAGTGGAGAACCCAGTAGAAAAGCTCCAATACATTTCTATTACAGAGTAACATTAATACTAAAAATAATGTGGCGAGAAACAATTATACAGAGCAAAAGTTTTACATTTGTTAGGTACATACAAACAAATTCCAAGTATTGAGATGGAGCCAAAAAAGACATTAAGAAACATAATTTTTCAGTGAGATAATGCATTGGGTAGAGCAGTAAAACAAAGTAAATATATAATTCTGCAGTTTGTGTGGAATTATGTAAATACCTTATGAGAAGTAAAGGGGGGGGACTAAGTGGGGTCCTTGGTAAGGGAGTGTGTGTAAATACCTTATGAAAAGTGAAAGGGGGGCTGTGTGTGGGGTCCTTAATAAAGGAGAGTGTGGGGGGGATAAGTGGGGTCATTACAAGGGCAGGTCTTGGAATTGAGAAAATATATGTTTTTAGTTTAGTTTTGAAGTGGGAGGTGTGTGGAATTATAGGTAAATCAAGGCTGTTCCAGGCATGGGTGACATAGTGTTTATAAAGTAGTTTGCCTATGGACTTTGTTGGGTGGTAAATGTCAAGTAGTTGTTTATTAGAAGTACGGAGGGTTTGGGATGGAGTGTAGATAGAGACTAAGCCTGAGAGAGATGGACAGGAGGAAGGTTTATAAAGGATAGCGTGAAGTATGTGAAATTGATGAAGTATTAATAGTTGGGGAAGTTCAAGCCACTGGAGAGAGTTTAAGGCAGTGCAGTGGTGTGATTTGTATGGAGAGTTAGTAATGAATCTGGGTATTTTATGGTAAGTTTGTTGAAGTTTCTTAAGAGTGGTGTCCTGAGTATTGGTAAGGGCTGGGGTGACATAAAGGAGGGTAGGGAGGAGGAGGGCCTGTCCAAGAGTAAGTCTAGAATCAGGAGTTAAGAATCTTTTGTTCCGATAAAGCAGGCTTAATTTTTGGTGTATTCTTTTTATACATTGGTGTATGTGTAGGTTGAACTTTAGTTCATTATCGATGATGACCCCTAGGAGTTTGGTATGGTTGTCATGTAGGATACTTGTATTATTAGAAGATGTAATAACAAAGGAGGTTTTATGGTGAGAATGAGAACGGGGAAGGAAAAGTAGGAGTTTAGTGTTTTTGGTATTAATCAGTAGGTTTTGAGAAAGCCATTGTTCTGTGGATAGTAGAGCTTGTTGCGTTAGGGAATGTAGTTCAGAAATGTTGTTGGAGGTAGAGGAAAGTGTAGAGTCATCGGCATATTGAATGAGAGAAGAATCTTTACAAGAGGAGAAAAGATCATTGGTGAAGATGTTAAACAAAAGGGGTCCTAAGATGGAGTCTTGAGGAACATCAGTAGAGATGGGAAGAAAAAGGGAAGAGGCTGACAGCCATTTGAGAGATTGTTCCCTGGCAGATGTGTAATCATTAAACCAAGCAAGTGATGAGAGGGATAGGTGTAAGCTAGCAAGTCTGGATAATAGTAAAGGATGAGAGACAGTATTGAAAGCTTTGGAGAGATCTAGAAAAGTTGAGAAATGAGTTTATTCTTGTCTAGAGCCTCTGCAATGGTGTTTGTGAAAGAGAGGAGGGCAGTGGTGGTACTGTGGATGAAATCCATGTTAGGTATGGGTAAGCAAGTTATGTTCTAGGAGGTGTTTAAGAAGCTGAGAGTGGACACATTTCTCTAGTATCTTAGCGAGGGGGGACAGAATAGCAATAGGATGGTAATTAGAAGGTTCAGTGGAATTTATACCTTTATTAAGAGGGATAGAAAATAAGGATTTTCAGAGGGTGGAGACAGTAGATTCAAGAGTGGATCTGTTAGTTAGCATAGATATAGGATAGGCAATATAGTCAGCAGCAAGTTTGGGGAATGTAGGAGGTAATTTGTCAGTGGAGGGAGAGCATGGTTTTAGTTTAAGTAACAGAGATTTGATATAGGTAGTGGGAACAGGCTGAAAGGTGAATGAAGTTGTGCTAGTTAGACTAGGAGGAGCAGGTATAGAAGTTGGTTAGTACTAGCGGTTATGAGATTTTGGATGGAAGAGATGAAGTGTTTGTTTAAGAGGGTGGCAGTTTCTAGTGGGAAAGAGTTTGGGTATGGTGAGGGATTAGTGGGACTTCCAGGATAGAGAATGTTGTTGAGAGTTGACCAAAATCTGCGAGGATTGGATTTATTGTTGAGCTGGGCAGGACTGTAGTATGACTTTGTCGTTGGTATTAAGTTTTTTAGCAAGGTTCCTCAATTGTCTATATTTGAGAAGAGGTGGTTGTATAGTTTTAATCCAAGCTTTCCAAGTGTTGTCTCTTTGTTTCATAAGGGACTTGGTCTCTGTGGAGAGCCAGGGAGCATGATTTGATTTTACTCTGATCTTCCTAGATGGATCTAGGGGAATCTAGGGTACTCAAGAAGATGTTATTGAAAGTGCTGACAGCATCATTTAGGGGGAGCTTTTTAAGGATGGACTAATCTGTGTTGTGGAGAATAGAGTTGAAGTGGGAAGAGTCGAAAGTAGGTAGTTTTCGATGGTCCTTGATGAGGTGGGTTTTGGGAGTATTGTGGTTGTGTCTAATGATGGAGGTAGGGAGATGGTCACTGAGGGAATTGGGTAATGTGGTGGGATTGTGGTAGTGGTGAGGGGTATTGGTTAAGATCCAGTCAATTATGGACCTGAAGGTTGAATTTCTATGGAATCGAGTAGGTGTTGAAATAAGTTGGTGGGACCCATGAAGGTGGATGCTGAGCTGGAGAGAATCAGTTAAGAGCTTGGACCAGGCTATGTTGACATCACCGAGGATGTGTCTCGTGGTATATTGACGAGAACCAGGATAGGATGTTTTCAAGAATGGGCAAATTGTTGCCAGGAGGAATATAGATGGAAGCTAAAACAAGTTTATGTGGGTTCAGATGGCAGTTGAGAATGAAGAGTTCAGCAGGGAGGGAGTTAGGAATAGAGTAGGTGTAAGGAGAGATGCTAAGGTTGTTAGTAGAGGATGGCTACGCCACCTCCTTTTTTTACAGGTCTGTCAGATCTGAAGATGTTATAGCCAGTTTGGGAGTATTTCACTGTCTGAGATATGTGACTTAAGCCAGGTTTTTGATAGGGAAGGAATGTTTTGGGCATTGAGAGCAATCCATGAGTGCAACTCAGTAACCTTATTTGTTAGGATTTTAATATTCCGAGAGTAAATGGTTAAGTCTTTGGCAGGGAATGATTGTTGTGCCTGTGACTGATGATTATTAGAGGTGTGAGACGGGGGCAGTGGAGAGTTAATTGTGGAGGAGGTGTTGGGGAGGGTGGGGGGGAGATGAATGAGGGGCCTGTGTTGGAATGGACATACTCAGAGCAGAGTAGTTTAAAGAGAGGTGTAAGAGTAGTAAATGGTAGAGTTTGAGTAGCTTTAACTTGGCTTTAGGGGAAGGTTTAATAACTTGTAAGAAGGGTAGTTTGTATAGGCTTGTGGTAGAGGTAGTGAAGAGATCTGGGGAGGTAGTAAAAGATGATGTAGTTGGTGGTATATTGTAAGAGTGAGAAGTTGGAGAGCATTGGAGTGGATTATACAGAGTGGGGTGGTAAGAGGTGGTAATAGAGAAACAGTAGTAGTGTAGAAGATAAAAGTAGATATTGCATGTTAGAGTAGAGTATGGTTGGGTTGGGAGAGTAGGAGGTGTCTTGGAAGTGATGTTGATAAGATTGACAGATTAATTATGTGAGAGTGGCGAGTGACAGCAAGTGGAGCTGTAGTGGGTAGTAGGACAGGAAGGGGAGGGATAGTTAGGTATAAAGGTAATTGTAATGGGGTGTGTGGGAATGGGGGTAGGGTAGGGGAGCGAACGGAGCAGGGCTACACCGACAAGGAAGGACTAAGAAGACCTAGCAGCTGATACAAAGGACAGAAATGAGAACAGGAAAGGCAGGGGGGGTCTATGTAAGAGCAGAGGTGGCTGGGCTATGTTCAGGTCAGTTGGACTCTTAAAAAAGTTGAGACGAGTACTGAAGAACAGCAGGAGAGAAAAACTAGGAGGGGTGCACAGGACTGACAACACAACTTTGATAGAAAGCAGCAGACAGGGAAAGAGGGTTAAGTAGGCAGTAGGAGCAATTCAGGTAGGAGGTATAAGTTAGAGAAGGGTAGAATGGAGGGAGTCTAGAAGAGGAAGGGATAACGAGTCAAGTGTAAAAGATAAAATAGTTACTGGGTGTGGTCTGCAGGTGAGTAAGAGCCACCACAGGAGTAATCAAGGACTAATGGTAGCAGGTATCCTTAACAGATGAGGTGAACATACTTAGATGGTTTTCACTGGAGAGGGATGCACACTGGAGGTACTTGACTGTAGGTGAATATCCAGACAGAGTGGGCCCGAGGGCGTCTGGGCTGGTCGGGTGGCTTTATTTGTCTGTAAAAATAAAACAAATACAGAGAGAGTTATAAGGGGTAGAGGGGAGATGTAAAGAGGGTTAGAGTCAGTAAAGTGTGAGTAAAAATTGGAGGGTGAAATGTGTGGATGTTTAGGGATAATACAGTAGAAAACGTGAGGAGATCTCGTAATTAAGAAATGAGGGGAGAGTGAGGGTTTAAACTTAGTGCAGGTTAAATAGGGTGATTAGGAACTGAGTGCAGGATAAATAGGGTGAATGAGATATGAGTGGGGGGTATAGGAGTAGTGATAAAAGATACAGCAGTGTAGAAAAAAAACAGTTACACAATACAGTGGAGTTATGCAATTTTGTAAATGTGTTGGCAAACAGGATACGATAAAAACAGAGATGCTACATATGCAATGAACAGAATTAACAATTCAAATTAAAACAGAGTGGCAAACATACTAAAACAGGCTTACAAACATTAGCTGTTACAACAGGATTCAAATGACCAGTCAGTACAGGTAATTTCAGCAGAGCAACGATCAATATAGCACAGTAATATCTGATAGCTACTAGACAGTGTATGGCAGTCGGTAATACTTATAAACTTCAGCACAATTTGTGGTTACGTCAACTCAAAGCAGTACTGCTTAGGGAATATTACTAAGCGGCTAACTGGCTCCTAAGTGTCCATGCATACAGAAGAGCAATATCCAAGGAAATGAAATGGCTGCTAAACACTAGTTGCGTCCTAAACCAGAGAGCAGGTAAGTGGGAAACCCATATTTAGTATGTTTTAGTCAGTGAAGCAGAGAAAGAAGGGAACCATCGTGAAAGGTCATATTTATTGTGTGTTGAATCCAGCATCAAATGTGTAATAGTCTACCCTTCTAGCATTTACAAGTGTAGCGAATCAGTAATTAAGCACAGAATCAGGGCAGACACAGAAAACGGCTGAACCTGTGCATCAGCCTTCCCATTAGCTTGTACTGTTCTACTGTAATAGACTAGCTATGGTGTAATAGTCTACACTTCATGTTAAAAATGCAGCGATAACAGTAATTAAGCACAGAATTAGAGCAAACACACAATGGCTGAACCTGTAAAACAGCCTACCCTTTTAGCTTGTACAGTTCTAGTACAGCCAAGCACAAGTACGAGAGCAGAGCTAAGACAAATAAAACGGCCAGAGTATAGTAAACAGTCAAATCCCTCTAGTTATTAATTTTGTAGCAAGACCTTCAGTTGATTGCAGAAAAGAACAGACACAGAACAGCCTAGAAAGGCTACTCTGCCCAAGTTCAGTTGAGCACGAACCTCTTTTAATGCATAATAGCATTTTACTACTTTTCCACTCACAGGCTGTTTAGTTGCTCTTTCAGATCTACTAGAGGCAGCAGTAATATAGGATTACAGAACAAACACAAACAAACGACGTATAAAGGCTACACTGCTCTAGTTCTGACCAGCACAAACCTTTTTATTGCAGAAATAGCGATTGTTCCTGTTGTTCCTCACACAGGCTCTTTAGTTACCCTTCCTTAGTTTTGCAGGAGGCAGCAGAATTAAACAGTAAGGCTTACCTGTGGAAGGCTCGGATACACCTCAGGACCGCTCGTTGAGAGGGGAGAGAGAGTAAAGATGGCTCCAAGGGAAAAAAAACACGCCAAGGCTTGGAGTATGGGTGACCTACAACATTACCCTACGGTAGGGGGGGGGACAGGGAGGCAAGCAGAAGAGAAAAGATAAATTGCATATAAAGGAAACGATAGACTTGAGAATGAGGAGTTAGGTAAATAGTATGATGAAGTATAGGAACAGGGTGGGGGCAAGCAGAAGAGAGCAGGAGTTCACCAAGGGGGGTATTACACCCACAAGGAAGGACTAAGAAAACAATCAGAGAAGCTGATACAAAGGACAGAAATGAGAGCAGGAAAGGCAGGGAGTTCTATGTAAGAGCAGAGGTGGCTGGGCTATGTACAGGTCAGTAGGACTCTAAAAAGTTGAGTCAAGAGTACTGAAGAACAGCAGGAGAGAAAAACTAGGTAAAAACTTACCATAATAGTACATGCCTGATCTTTGTAGTGTCTTTTACAAAGTGCCAGGAGTTTCTCACTTGGTTGACAGATCTCTTATAGAAGTTGGGATTCCACGAGAACATTCAAAAGTCCTGTTTGACTCCTTCTCAGAGGTTTGTGTCCATTGCTGCCAGCTGGACACCTCAGTTCAAAGAGCTTTTCTTCCACAGGAAAAAAATAAATCTATATCTAGAGCTGTCTAAGGCTTTCCAATCTGACTTCAATCACTGCAAGGGAATACCACAAAATGTTGGGTTCTCAAGGCATCTGATTTTCATGATAACCGTAGCAAGACTCCACATGAGAACGATGCAATGATGTCTTAGTCTGCTTTGTCACAGCATCAGTATTCCTTGTCTTTTCAAATCCCAGTGCTGGAGTTTGTCAGTAAACAAATTACTTGGTAGAGACAATAAATATTCCAAAATTTAGGTTTCCTCTTATCCCTCCCTGTTCCAAAACATTCCTGTCAGAAGTTTCAGATTCTGCTTGGGGAGCATTTTCAGGAGGGTTAATAGGTAAGGTGTTTGGGACATCTAAGACAGATGCAGGCACTTAATTATGAAAGAGATGCTTGCCTTGATCAAAACGCTCAACTCTCTGAATCATCTTTGATCTCTAGAACCTCTCAAGTTGATTAAGTCAATACCACAGTCTGGTGGTACATATTCAAACAGGGGCAAACCAGATTATACCACATTTGCTGACTAGTCATGTTAGTTTGGGTATAGCTTCACAGTACAGTCTTACTCTATCCCATTCTGTCAGAGCAGTGTTGTGTGGCAGACAAACTGAACAGGACAAGGCAGACCCTCGCATATGCAAGTCAGATCAGGGCATCTTCCAAGATTTGATCCATCTGTGGGGAGTTCTTCTAGTAAACCCATTTAATTCCTCTCTAATCCGCTGGCAAAATTCTGTTCCAGGACTCCGTTCCTGAAGGGCTTTAAAGACCTGTGCCTTTTTCCTTGACAGGAATGTGTCTTTATGCTTTTTCAACCTTTCCACCGAGATCCTGTGTACTTCTGAAGATTCAGAAGAAATCCACCAAGATCTTTGTGGTGACTCCCTTTTTGCCGCAAGCAATGGTGGTTTTCCCTTTTGGAAATGACCAGGAGCAATTACCACAAACTGCTTCACAGAATGGATCTGATTACAAAAGATCAGTGGTGTGTGGTACACCCTGACATCAGTCAATTTCAGCAGACTGCCTTTAGGCACCTATTTACTGTGGATGTGCAACAGGTACTAATGAAGGCAAGGAAGACTGCTATTAGAAAATCATGCATTAATAATGGAAAAGGTTATTTAGTTGGTTCAAACTACAATGTAACCAGTACCTATTCAAGACTAGTTTTTCTCTAGTTTTACAGTGTAAGTAACTTTCTAATGGCCTTTCTTACTCCTCCATCAAGGTTCATTTATTGGCCAATTTAGCATGTCTGCCCTTGGATACTCCTCTTTCAAGGCTTTCTCATGTCAAAATGTTTTTGAAAAGAGGTTTTACTTAAGAGGCTGCCAAGAAAATGTCCCCTTCTTGGGATCTTAATTTTGTACTGGAGAGGCTAACACTTGTTCAAATTGAACCAGCTAATCTGACTGACTTGATGTTCTTAATCAGTAAAACTGTTTTCCATGTTGCTTGAACTTCTATAAGAAGTGTCCAAGTTGCAAGCTCTTATGGCGTGTCAACCCTATCTTATTTTCCACAGAGACCGGTTTTATTTTTTCGAGAACTTACCTTTTATGGTGAGTCAGCCCGATCTTATTTTCCACAGAGTTTTTTTTTTTTTTTTTTGAGAACTAATCATTTATGGATAAAGTGCTGGCTGAGTTTACTATAAGCCAAAGTGTCCATTCCCCCATTTTCTTAAACATGAGAGAGAGCGAGGATACTGCATGCTTTGGATGTCAACTGACAACTTTGGTACAGTCTTGCCATATCTAAATCTTTTCAGATCTTCATATCTGCTGAAGGTAAGAAGGTGCAACCTCTATCAATATAGACTATTTTCATATGATTGTCTTAAGGCTATTACCTTTTTTATGCTCACTGCAGTAACATTTTTCCAGGTAGGGTCAAGGTCCACTCTGCCAGGGCCTTTTTTTCCATTTATGGGTTTTTGGAAAGGATTGGATTCTAGAAGTATTCTAAAAGCTGCAATTTGGTCATCTGTCTATAATTTTAGAAAGTACTAGAAACTTGATTTCTTCTGTAGGTCTAGTTCAGACTTAGCAAGGAACATTCTTCAGGGACTTCTGGACTCATGTTCTTCGTGTTTCACTGTTGCAGTCATTACATTTGGGTAATCTGCTGGCAGGTTGCCCTCATTCGTCCTGAATTCCAAAGTCTTGGGTCCTGCGTTGGTTGCTGTCTCCTCTTCCATGACGTCAGGTTGTCAGGGGTATAAAACATGCAGCCGACGCAATTTTCTTCAGTCTTTCTCGCCATGCGGTGCCCAAAGTAGAAGCATTTCGCAAGTGCCAGTTGGCCAACTCCTGAAATATTCGAGTTTGAGTTTCAGAACTGAAGTCTTCACTAAAGCTAAGTACCCCGTTGGGGAAACTTTTTTCTTGCTCCATACCAATGTCAGAAAAAGTTAATTGTATTACTTGTGGGAAGCAAATACCTCATAAGGATTTCCATTTATACTGTATTCCTTGCCTAGGCCCTGATTGCAACGTGCCTGGCTGTCGGTTTTGTGCTAGATTTAACCAACGCTCTATTAAGCATCAGTATATTTTTGCCTCAAAGTTTTTTGGAAACTGATTTAACTACCCCGAAATGTCATCGGATAGCAATCCGACTACCGGAGTACATAAAAACGCAAAGAAAAGGACAGTCGAGGTCCAAAACCGACGACGCTTCTCCTAAGCCAGTGGCCGGTTTGCTGGTACTCAGTGAGGCGCTTTGCAGCCCCTGATACCCACTACATTCGAGTAGCAGGCCCCTGTCGACACCCATGTGGAGTCCGGCATGCCGCGAGATACTCAAAGTATTGGACCCATGGATGTATCTCCCTCAGACGGGTCCAGAACCGCTGAGCAGGCACCGGCTTCTGTGGGTGTATTTAGGCCTCAACATTTGTATATCAAACCGACGGCAGCTGCAAAACCAAAGACAAAAGCAACTTCTAAAACTAAAAAACTGACGCATGAGCCATGTGCACAGGCTTCTATGTCTAAAAAACAGATGATAAAAATGGCTGAAGACCTTATTACCTTAAGCAGGGGTTCCCATCCCCCTCCAGATAAGAGGCCTAGGCAAGACACTGATTATGAATCTTCAGATCAGGTTTCTATTTCTTCTGATTTCTCTTCTGATCAGGAATTATCTATACCTCCCTATGAGGATTCTGATGCAGAGGAGTCTATACCATCTGCATCACCTCCTGAGGATTATTCATTTGGAGAAACCTTGCATAATTTGAGGGAGCATTTTCACTGGGAGTCAAGATTTCTCAGAATCAAAAAAGAGGCTCAGGGATTTCCTTCTCCCTCAGCACAGGCCTTTAGCCATACCCCCTGTTTTAGACATTGTGGATGATGTGTTTTCGGAGTCTAGATTGACCCCTGACTTCTTACCTCCGGCTTCCAGCAAGCCTGACAGATAGATATTACAGGGTCCCTGACTCTCATAAATTTTTATTTAGAAACCCGGCTGCTGATCCTGAAACTATTTCACAGGGTCCAAAGGGAGTTAAAGCCTCAACAGCAAAAAATCCTACCCCCTCTGACAGAGATTCAAGGGCACTGGACAGATGGGGAAAAAGGTTTATGCATCTGCACCCTTGGCAATTAGGGCCTTAAACTGTCAATTTCATATGCTCAAGTATCAACAACATGTTATGGGATTGCTGAAACAGAAAATGATGTTGATTTCTGAATGTGCAGAAAATAAAGAATTGCAGGAATTATTGCATGCAGCTGAACAGGTTGGAAAGCATACTTTGCAATGTGGTTTTGATTCCTTAGAGGCCTCCTGCAGGGCCGCAGTTACTGGATCTGTGTTTAGGAGGCATGCCTGGCTAAAGGAACAAAATTTGCCTGATCATGTTAAAGCTAAATTGCTAGATGCACCTTTACATGATAGCATGATACTCTGTTTGGTATTAAGGCAGAAGAGGTTTTAAAGAATATGGAAGACAAAGCTAAGTCTATGCAAACTGTAAAAGACTTCTTACAAGTGCAGCCACCAAGATTCAGTAGACACTGGCCTACAAAAAAATTGGTCCCTTCCTGTGTCAGACAGAGCTCAAAAAGGCAAATCCAGATGCCCTAAGGGTTCCAGATACCAGGCACAAGATTCATACAGGTTAAAGCAATGGGGCGCTTCTACCTCCAAATCTGGAGGAGATAAAGAGCAAACCTACAGAAAATAGTCCCAATGACTTCCCTCTGCCTACACCAAGCACTTATCTTTTGGCAGCACCCTTAGAGGGAAAATTAGCACTTTTTGCTCAAAATTGGTAGTTAATAACCCAGGACAAGTGGGTGCTAAACATAGTATCACAGGGATACAGATTCCATTTCCATACTCTGCCAATGGCAAATGGTTGGCCAGATCTGCCAAAAAATCAATGGGCAGAGGCACAGAAACAGGTTACGTCCCTCATGGATATGGGGGCCATTCAGTCAGTACCAGAACAGGAAAAAGGACAAGGTTTTTACTCAAGACTGTTTGTGGTACCCAGAAAGGACAAGGCCTGGCGGCCAATACTGCATTTATCCATTTTGAACACATAACTGGACATTCCAAAATTCAAAATGCTGACTTTGCAGCAGTTTCTGCCCATGCTGGGCAAGAATGCTTGGCTGGTGACATTAGACCTAAAAGAGGCATACCTGCATGTCCCTATAAGACAATCGTGCAGAAGATACCTCACATTCAAGGCTGGCTTAATGCATTACCAATTTTCTGCACTGCCCTTTGGCTTATCTACTGCGTTCAGGGTCTTTACAAAGTGCCTGGCACCAGTAATTGCATTTTGCAGACAAAGAAGTATACAAATATATCCTTACTTGGACGACTGTCTCATTCAAGCAGAGAACAAGAATATTCTTCTTCAACACCTGGCGTTTCTGAAAAGGCTTCTAACATGCCTAGGGTACATAATAAATGAAAAGAAATCACAACTGGTACCCTCTCAAAAGATAACATTCCTGGGTGCAAGCTTGAATACAACTGCCCAGATGGCTTACCTCATGCCAGACAAGCAAAGGCAACTGACTTCTTACTTCAAACTGATGGCAACAAAAACCCAGTTGTCTGCAAGACAAATTCTGCAGGCTTTGGGTTTCATGGCATCCTGCATTCTACTGATCCCATATGCAAGACTGCATATGAGGAAACTTCAGTGGTACCTAAAAGGTTTATGGAGTCAACATCGTCACAGTCTGGAAACAATGATTCCTCTCATTCCCTGCCTACAACAGGAGTTTCTATGGTGGGCCAAGGCATGTCACCAAAACATGGGGACGGGCCTTCACTCTACCCCCTGCCAGCCAAACCTTAACAGACGCATCAGATTATGCCTGGGGGCCCACATGGCGAGAAGATGCATTCAGGACATATGGACCCGAAAACAAATGCATCTACATATCAACCAGAAAGAGATGCTAGCTGTTCAAAATGCCCTAACAGCCTTCAAGGACTTGCTTCATCCAGGACAATTACTGATAAAGACGGACAACACCACGGTCATGTGGTATATCAACAAGCACGGGGGCACACACTCATACCCCTTTTGAAGATTAGCCATGGCACTGTGGGACACAGCTTTGACTTAACAAATACATCTTCAAGCTCAATTCCTGCCAGGAAAGCAAAATACTCTGGCAGACGATTTAAGCAGAAACCTTATGAATCCTCACAAGTGGAAACTAGATCCACAAGTCTTCAGCATGATAACAAAGAAATGGGGGAGCCCAGACATAGATCTATTTGTCTCTCCTCAAAATTATCAATTAAAAAGATTCTGCACAAGGACTTACCACAGACAAGCATGGAAAGTGGACGCCCTATCCTTCAGTTGGAAAAACCTATCGGTTTACGCCTTTCCTCCTCTGCCTCTTCTTCCCAAGGTCCTCCTAAAAGTCAGACAAGATAAACCAAAGATGATACTAATTACCCCAAACTGGCCCCGCCAGTACTGGTACCCAGTCCTAAGGAACCTGTCTCAATACCCAGCTTGGACATTACCTCAAAGACCTCGACTACTGTCCCAGCAAAACAATCAGATCCTGCGCAAACCACTCCAGACACTGAACCTGGCAGCATGGCTGATCATGTAGTTATACAAACAACACCTCTCAGTAAAGCTGTAATGGATGTCATTTTGGAAGCCAGAAGGCCTAGTACTAGAAAATTTTATGCTGATAAATGGAAGAGATTCTGTGCTTGGAATCAAGCAGAAGAAACTGATACAGCAGGACCAAATATTCCTCAGATATTACAATACTTGACTGAGATGCTTGACAAGGGCCTATCTTTCTCATCAATTAAAATCCATGCCTCTGCCATTTCGGCTCATTACACTACAGAGCCACCAATCTTTTCTCATTCTTTACTAAAGCAGTATATTAGAGGAGCCAAAAATTGAAGGCCTCCTAGAAGATCACCAGTACCTGCTTGGGACCTCAATTATGTGTTGGAAAAGCTCACCCTGCCTCCATTTGAACCAGCTGCTACCTCTGATATAAAGTTCTTATTATGGAAAACAGCTCTGCTGCTAGCAATTACTTCAGCAAGAAGAGTTTCAGAGCTACAGGCCCTCATGGCTGTAGAGCCTTTTATCATATTTTACCCAGACAGGGTGTCCCTGATGACAAATCCTACATTTATGCCTAAGGTGGTTTCCAGTGTGGCTCTTAACCAAATTATTCATCTGCCAACCTTTTATCCAAATCCGCAGAACAAGGGGGAGATAATTCTGCATTCCTTGGACGTACACAGACAGCTAAGATTCTACTTGAGCAGGACTAAAGCTCTAAGAAAAACTGAGCAATTACTAGTGACATATGCTGCAGGATCAGAAGGAAAGGCTATTTCAAAGCAGACTATTTTGAAGTGGACAAGCCACTGCACTAGTTTCTCCTACTTACACCATGGTAAACCTGTGCCCAAGGGCATTAGGTCTCATTCCACCAGAGCTGCAGCTACTTCAGCAGCCTTTCTCAGAGGAGTACCAACCAAAGACATTCTAGAGGTTGCTACTTGGAGTTCTTTTCACACCTTTACAAAGCATTATCATTTGCCTCTCTAAGTCCAGGGCAGGCTTTGCCACTGCAGATGTTGATCGTGTTTCACTGTTGCAGTCATTACTCTTGGGTTATCCTGCTGGCAGGCTACCTGCAGTCGGTCTGAATTCCAAAGTCTTGGTCCAGCGTCGGTTGCTGTCGCCTCTTCCCTGACATCAGTGCGCCAGGAGTATAAAAGATGCAGCCGATGCCATTTACTCCAGTCTTTCTTGCCGCGTGGTGCTCGAAGCAGAAGCAGTTCGCAAGTGCCGGTCGGCCAACTCCTGAGATTTTCGTGTTCGAATTTCAGATCCGAAGTCTTCATTTAAAGCTAAGTACCCCGTTGGGGAAACTTTTTTCTTGCTCCAGACCAATGTCAGAAAATGTTAATTGTATTTCTTGTGGGAAGCAAATACCTCATAAGGACTTCATTCTTATTGTATTCCTTGCCTAGGCCCTGATCACGACGTAGCTAATTGCAGAGTTTGTGCTAGATTTAACCAACGCACTATTAAGCATCGGTACGATTTCGCATTTCATTACTTTGGCCGAAGATTTAATTACATGATGTCATCGGATAGCCATCTGACTACTGCAATTCACAAGAAACGCAAGGAAAAGGACAGGCATCCGAGGTCCAAAACTGACGATGAGGCTTCTTCTAAGCCAGTCGCCGGTTCTCAGTGAGGCGCTTTTGCAGACCCTGACGGCTCACTACCTCAGAGCTGCAGGCCGCTTCCAACTCCCACGTGGAGCAGGCTAGGCCTCTGGACACTCAAGGTATTGGACACTCGGAAAATATTCCCTCAGATGGGTCCAGAGGCACTGAGCAGGCATCTGCTACTGAGGGTGTTTTCAGGCCTACACAGTTGTATATAAAACCGACTACAGCTCCAAAGGCAAAGACTAAAGCACCACTAAAGACAAAGAAACAAGTGCAGCAAACCCATGGACAGGCCTCCATGCCTAAAAAACAGATGCTCAAAATGGCCGAAGACCTAATTACTTTGATCAGGGGGTTCCCATCCCCCTCCTGAGAAGAGGCCTAGGCAAGAGACAGAATATGAATTTTCAGATCGGGTTTCCATTTCCTCTGGGTCCTCTTCTGACCAAGAATACTCTCTGCCTCCCAATGAGGATTCTGATGCTGAAGAATCTATCCCATCAGCCTCCGCTCCTGAGGATTTTTCTTTTGGGGAAACCCTGCATACCATGAGGGAGCACTTCCACTGGGAGAGCCAAGACTACTCAGAATCTACTACCTCAGCACAGGCCTCTTACTATCCCTCCTGTTTTAGAAATAGTAGATGTGTTTTCAGAGTCAGGCCTGTCCCCTGACTCTCTACCCCCTGCTCCTGTTAAGCCTGACAGATACTACAGGGTTCCAGATTCACATAAATTTCTGTATAAAAATCCTTCTGCTGACCCAGAAACTATTTCTCAACGTCCCAAAGGGGTAAAGGCTTCCACTGCAAAAAACCCTATCACCTCTGATAGGGATTCAAGGGCACTGGGCAGATGGGGGGAAAAAGGTTTACACTTCTGCTACCTTGGCTGTGAGGGCTTTAAATTGTCAATTTCATATGCTTAAATATCAGCAATACTTATTGTCACTGCTTAAACAGAAAATGTTAAATTCTGAATGTGCAGAAAACAAAGAAATGCAGGATTTATTGCATGCAACTGAACAAGTGGGAAAGCATACTTTGCAATGTGGTTTTGATTCTCTGGAGGCCTCTTGCAGGGCCGCTGTTACGGGTTCTGTCATCAGGTGACATGCTTGGTTAAAGGAACAGAATCTGCCTGATCATGTTAAAGCAAAATTATTAGATGCTCCATTACAGCATGATACTTGGTTTGGTGTTAAAGCAGAAGAGGTGTTGAAGAAAATGGAGGATAAAGCAAACTCTATGCAGACAGTTCAGGATTTCTTACAGGTGCAGCCTCCCAGATTTAGCAGGAACTGGCCTACAAAGAATTGGTCCTTTCCAGTGTCAGACAGGCCACAAAGAGGCAGATACAGACACCCCAGAGGCAGATCCCAGCCCCAAGGCTCCTACAGATCTAAACAATGGGGTGCTTCTACCTCCAAAAGCGGAGAAGACAAATCACAGTCATTCAGGAAACAGTCCCAATGACTTTCCTCTGCCAGAACCAAGCACTTGTCTTTTGACAGCCCCCGTAGGGGGAAAACTAGCACTTTCACAAAATTGGCACATGATCACCCGGGACAAATGGGTCTTGAACATAGTGTCTCTGGCGTTACAGGTTCCACTTTCACACCCTGCCAAGGGCAAAAGGTATGCCAGACCTGCCACACAATCATTGGCAGAGGCACAAAAGCAAGTTTCATCCCTCATGGACATGAGGGCCATTCAGCGAGTACCACAACAAGAGCAGGGACAAGGATATTGCTCGAGACTTTTCTTGATGCCCCGAATGTACAAAGCCTGGAGACCAATACTGGACCTCTCTATTGTAAACACATTTCTGGACGTTCCAAAATTCAAAATGTTGACTCTGCAGCAGCTACTGCCCATGCTGGGCAAGAAGGCTTGGCTCGTAACTTTGGACCTTAAAGAGGCATACCTGCATGTCCCAATCAGACATTCCTGCAGAAAATACCTCAGATTCATAGCTGGCTCAATGCACTACCAATTCTCTGCACTGCCCTTTGGCTTATCTACTGCGCCCAGGGTCTTCACAAAATGCCTGGCACCAGTAATTGCATTTTGCAGACAAAGAGGAATTCATATATATCCTTAGTTAGACAACTGCCTTGTTCAAGCAGAGAACAAAAACATTCTACTAAAGCATCTGGCATTTGTAAAAAGATTACTAATTTGCCTAGGGTACACTGTAAACGAAAAGAAATCAAAACTAGTACTCTTTCAAGAGATAATATTCCTGGATGCAAGCTTAAATACTACTGCCCAGATGGCTTCTCACGCCAGACAAAGGCAACTGACTTCTTACTTCAAAATGTTGGCAACAAAGACCCAGTTATCTGCAAGAAAAATTCTGCAGGCTTTGGGCTTCATGGCATCCTGCTAATTCCATATGCTAGACTGCATATGAGGAAACTACAATGGTATCTAAAAAGTGTTTGGACTCAACATTGCCACAGCCTGGAAACATTAATTATCCTCATTTCCTGCCTGCAACAGGAGTTTCGATGGTGGGCACGGGCCTGTCACCACAACAAGGGACAGCCATTCACTTTACCCACAGCCAGGCAGACAATAACAACGGATGCATCAGATTATGCCTGGGAGGCCCACATGGCAGGAAAATGTATTCAGGGCACATGGCCGCAAGCCAGATGCATCTTCATATCAATCAAAAAGAGATGCTAGCTGTTCAGAATGCCCTGACAGCTTTCAAGGATCTACTTCATCCAGGACAACTACTGATAAAGACTGGCAATACTAGTCATGTGGTACATAAACAAGCAGGGAGGCATACATTCCTACCCCCGTTGCAGACAAGCCATTACTTTGTGGGACACAGCATTGACCTTTCAAGTTCACCTGCAAGCACAGTTCCTGCCAGGAAAGATAAATACTCTGGCAGACGAACTAAGTCGAAACCTCATGGATCCCCACGAGTGGAAACTGGATCCACAAGTCTTCAGCATAATAACAAGGAAATGGGGATGCCCAGACATAGATCTGTTTGCTTCCCCTTACAACTGCCAACTACAGAGATTCTGCACAAGGATGTATCACAAACAAGCATGGAAAGTGGATGCCCTATCCTTCAGCTGGGGAAACCTAACAGTATATGCCTTTCCTCCACCGCCTCTACTCCCCAAGGTACTCCTGAAGGTCAGACAAGAGAAGCCAAAAATTATACTGATTGCCCCAGACTGGCCATGCCAGCACTGGTACCCAGTCCTAAAGAACTTGTCTCAAGGTCCAGCCTGGACATTACCTCAAACTTCTCACTTGCTGACCCAACACAACAATCAGATCCACAGCCAACTCGGGACCTTAAATCTGGCAGCATGGTGGATAATGTAGCCATTCAGAACACTCCTCTCTCCAAAGCTGTAATGGATGTGATTTTGGAGGCCAGGAGGTCCAGTACCAGAAAAGCTTATGCACAAAAATGGAAGAGATTCTGTGCTTGGAATCAGAAACAAGGAATTGACACGTTTGTACCAAATATTCCTCCGATTATACAATACCTAACTGAGATGCTGGACAAAGGCCTATCCTTTTCATCAATTAAGATTCATGCCTCTGCCATTTCAGCCCATTACAATATGGAACCACCTATCTTTTCTCATCCTTTAATAAGGCAGTACCTCAGAGGGGCCAAAAACATAAGACCTCCAGGGAGAGCACCAGTACCTACATGGGACCTCAGTTATGTCTTGGAAAAACTCACACTGCCTCCTTTTGAGCCAGCCTCAACAGCTGATATAAAAGTCTTATCCTGGAAAACCGCTCTGCTCCTAGCAATAACCTCTGCAAGACGAGTCTCTGAGTTACAGGTAATCATGGCTGTGGAACCTTTTATCATTTTCCATCCAGACAGGGTTTCTCTGAGGACGAATCCTACATTTATGCCTAAGGTGGTGTCCAGTGTGGCCCTTAACCAAACCATTCACTTGCCTACCTTTTATCCAAACCCACAGAACAAGGGTTAGAGACTTCTGTATTCTTTGGACATAGTCACACACTTCTACTTGGACAGAACTAAAGCTTTCAGAAAGACTGAGCAACTTTTAGTGGCATATGCTGCAGGATCACAAGGAAAGGCCATCTCAAAACAGACCATTTCAAAATGGATAGGCCATTGCATTCGTTTCTGTTACTCACAGCATGGCAAATCAGTGCCTAAGGGCATTAGGCCACATTCAACCAGAGCAGCAGCCACTTCAGCAGCCTTCCTCAGGGGAGTACCAACCAAAGACATCTTAGAGGCTGCATCTTGGAGTTCAGTGCACACTTTTACAAAGCACTACCACTTACCTCTCTACTCTAAATCCAGAGCAGGCTTTGCCACTGCAGTTCTGCAGGGCCTCTTAGCTTCTCCTAATCCTATTTAGCCCAGCCACCTATCCTCAGCTTTGGGATTCAACCCAAGAGTAATGACTGCAACAGTGAAACACGATGAACATAGTACAGTTGTGCACCTATCATAAATGTGGATGTTCGAGTGTATTCACTGTTTTGCAGTCCAGGTTACCCTTCCTCCATCCCCCTTTCTTTTGCTGGGTCTTATCTGTACTTCTCTATTCTATACAACCTATGTGGTGTATTTGCTTGTAGATGAAGGAAATGTTTACTTTAGTGCATGCATGTTTATAGGCATAATTTATTTAGCCTACCCTTTTGGGGGTACCTGACATCTGGGGCAAGAAAAACTGAAGAAAATGTCATCGGCTGCATCTTTTATACCCCTGGCACACTGATGTCAGGGAAGAGGCTACAGCAACCGATGCCGGACCAAGACTTTGGAATTCAGGCTGACTGCGGGTAGCCTGCCAGCAGGATAGCCCAAGAGTAATGACTGCAACAGTGAATACACTCGAACAACTACATTTATGGTAGGTACACAACCGTACTTTCTGCAGGGCCTTATAGCCGCACCTAATGCGGTTTAGCTCCAGCCTCCCAACCATAGCTTTGGGATTCTACCCAAATGTAATGACTGCAACAGTGAAACACGAAGAACATAGTACAGTTGTGTACACTTACCATAAATGTAGATGTTCGAGTGTATTCACTGTTGCAGTCCAGGTTACCCTCCCGCCATCCCCCTTTCATTCTGGAGTTTATTTTTCCTTCTCTATCTTCTACAACCTATGTGGTGTATTTGCTTGAAGATGAAAAAAGTTTTTATTTATGCATATGTATGTGTGTGTGTATATATATATATATATATGTGTGTGTGTGTACATATATATATATATATATATATATATATATATATATATATATATATATATATATATACATATATATATATACATACATATATATATATATATATATATATATATATATATATATATATTTTTTTTTTTTTTTTGATACCTTTTTGGGGGCACCTGACATCTGGGGCAAGAAAAACTAAAGAAAATGGCGTCTGCTGCATGTTTTATACCCCTGGCGACCTGACTTCATGGAAGAGGAGATGGTAACCGACGCAGGACCCAAGACTTTGGAATTCAGGCTGACTGAGTGCAGCCTGCCAGCAGATTACCGAAATGTAATGACTGCAACAGTGAATACACTCAAACATCTACATTTATGGTAAGTGTACACAACTGTACTTTCCTCTTCTACCTCACAAATGTAGTAAGTTAAGGTAATCTACCCATATAGGTAAAGCTACTGCAGCAGTAATTAATATGATGAGCATAGTACAGTTGTTTAAACTTACCATAACAATAGATTTTTGAAAGAGTGGCTACTGGAGCAGTGATCAATCCTACCCCTTGTTTTTTTTGTTTTTTGTTTTTTTTTGGTGTGTTAGAGCCAGGGTGTGATTATTTTTTTGTTCTTCCTAATGTTGTCCTTTCAAGTCTCTGCCTCCCCTCTGGTGGCAGGAAAGCTGTGGAGGGCTTGGTGCCCAAACTTTTCTTTTAGTCAGCTCAGTTTGAGCTCCCAGACAGTTTGGGCCATGGAAGATGCACTAAAGCTTTGGAAGCTGGCTGGCTGTTGTATCCTTGGCAGGATACAACCCATATAGCTAAGGCTACTGCAGCAGTGGTCATATGAGCATTTAATGGTATGGTAAGTCTACTTACATAACTGTACTTTACAGACTGTGCTGGAGATGGAAAAGAAAATAAGAAACCTGTATTCATATAAAAATTAGTCGCTCTTCCAAAATCTCACCCTTTCATAAATCTCAAAACTGGAATCTGAACTGATGGGGTGTCTATGTTGGAACCATATAGATTTTAGACACTGTTGAATTTTTCTCATGTAGGTCTTGCCAGGGGACTCCTGAAAATAATAGATGCCATGAGACCCAGTATCCTGAAAAATTCCCAGGTTGAGTCTGCAGTTTGTGTGTAAAAATTCTGGAATACGTGGAGATACAGATCTGCTTTTTCCTATGGAAGAAAATCTCTTTGAACTGAGGTTTCTAGGAGATAGCCCAGGAAGACAATCATATGAGTAGGTGTAGAACTGTTTTTTAAAGTTCTGCTAAAATGCTAGTTTCTGTAGGAGATCTCTCACCCAAGTAAGAGATTCCTGACATTTTGAGAAAGACTTTGCAAAGATAAGCAAGTTGTCTAAGAAGGAAAATGTGAATACCTTGCAGTCTGCAGTAGGCTATAACAAGAGCAAGACACATAGTGAATACTTTTGAGCAGTAGATAGACCAAAGGGTAATGCCAAGAACTGAAAGTGCGATCTAGACCTAGAAAATCTTAAGAAAGGTCTTTCATCTCCTATAGAAATGCGATGAGCATCTTTCTAAATCTCGGGTCACCAGGAAAGTCAAATGGAAAATGAGAGGCAACATGTTGAGAAGGCATAACATTTTGAACTTGGGAGCTGTCAAGATTTATAAAGGAAATATTCATAATTGGTCTCCATGAATTTTCCTTTTGCACAAAAAAAAAAATTCTTGAATAAAACACTTTTCTTTGCTCAGGGGGGGAGGGACTGCTATCATCCCATGAGACAGCAGGTGCTGAATGACTGGAGGGAAGAAAACCAGCTTGATATGGAGGATGAGGGAGAGTCCCCTGTAACATTAATTTTTTTTTCAGAACCCATCTGTCTTGAAACTATCTGTTGCCAGAGAGAGAGATGGAGGATGTTCTTCGCATTTTACTGTTGCAGTCATCACATTTGGGTTATCTGCCTGCAGGTAGCCCTCAGCTGGCCTGAATACCAGAGTCGTGGATTCCTGCGTCAGATGCTGTCTCTTCTTCCATGTCATCAGGGGTATAAAACATGTAGCCGATGCCATTACATCAGTCCTTCTTGCCGTGCGGTGCCCGAAGCAGAAGCAGTTCGCAAGTACTGGTCAGCCAACTCCTGAAATTTTCGTTTTCGAGTTTCAGAACCGAAGTCTTCAGAAAAGCTAAGTACCCCATTGGGGATCCTTTTTCTTGCTCTTAACCGATGTCAGTAAAAGTTAACAATTGTATTAGTTGTGGAAAGCAAATACCTCATAAAGATTTTAATTCGTACTGCATTCCCTGCTTAGGCCCAGACCATGACACCCCTCGCTGTCGATTTTGTGCCTTGTTCTACCCCCAAACTATTTATCGTTGGGCTATATTTGCAGCAAATTATTTTGGTGCTCTGTATAACTATCCAGAAATTGCTTCGGTAAGCCATCCGATATTCCGGAAAAAATGTAAGAATAAAGACAGAGGCAGACCGCATAGTTCCAAAACTGCCGACGATGCTTCCGTTAAGCTAGTCGCCAGTCCTCCGGTACTCATTGAGGTGCTTTCACAGCCCCTGATACCCGCTACCTCAGATTCACAGGCCTCTACTGAGACCCATTCGGAGTCCGGTATGCCGCGAGATGCTTCTTTGACTATGGAACCTGCGGATGTCTCTACCTTGGATGGGTCCGGAGCCGCTGTGCAGGCACCAGCTTCTGAGGACACGTGTATTCAGGCCTACAGACTTGCATTTTAAACCGATGCCATCTTCTTCATCCAGCCCTAAAATTTGACCCACACCTAGAAAACGGACGTCCAAACTGCATGCTGAAGCCCATATGCCTAAAAAACAAATGCTTAGAATGGCTGAAGACCTTATTACCTTAATTAGAGGAAGCCAGCCTTCCTCCTTTGAGACCTAGAACTGATTTTCCTTCTGATTCTTCTGATTAGGAATCTGATAATTCTGTTACTTGTAATTACCAGGATTTGCCCTTATCTACCTATGAGGATTCTGATGCATAGGATTCCATTCCCTTTGCTTCCCGTCCAGAAGATTTTTCTTGTGGTTAAACCTTGCACTCTCTTAGGGAGCATTTCCACTGGGAAAGCCAGGATTACTTTGACTCCAAAAAGAGGCTTAGGGAATTCTTACTCCTCCCTCAACACAGGCCTTTAGCTATCCCTCCTGTTCTGGACATTGTAGATGACGCTTTTTTGGAATCTAGCCTTTCCCCAGACACTTTACCTCCAGCTCCCAGAAAACCTGACCGGTATTACAGAGTACCTGACTCTCACAAGTTCCTGTTCAAGAATCCTACTGCAGATCCAGAGATCATTTCCCAAGGGCCAAAGGGCATTGAGGCTACTGCTGCCAAAAACCCTACCCCTTCTCAGAGAGATTCTAGAGCCTTGGACAGATGGGGTAAGGAGGTATATACGTCTGCTACTTTGGACATTAGGGCTTTAAATTGCCAGTTTCATATGTTAAAGTACCATAAAGTACGCATAGGCCTAAGCAGTGGGGGACTACCACATCCAAAGCAGGGAGTAATAAGACCACCCCCCTACGGAAAAATGGCACAATGACTTAACCTTAACCCTTCCAAGCCCTGCTCAACTGCCTGCTTCCTTAGGAGGGAAGCTCGCCCTGCTTGCAAAAAACTGGGAACTCATTACCCAGGAGAAATGGGTTCTGAATATAGTTTTCCATGGATACAGATTCCATTTCCACACCCTACCAACCCCAAACGGTTGGCCAGACCTACCCTCAAATCAGTGGGCAGAGGCTCTACAGCAGGTTCTCTCTCTTCTAAGTCTCAGGACTATTCAGCCTGTCCCAGCAGAAGAAAGAGGACAATATTTTTATTCAAGACTTTTCCTGGTACCCAGAAAAGACAGCTCCTGGTGTCCTATCCTGGACCTCTCTATTCTAAACAACTTTTTGGTAATCTCAAAATTCAAAATGCTAACACTTCAAAAGCTGCTTCCTATGCTAGACAAAGATGCCTAGTTGGCAACCTTAGACTTAAAGGAAGCTGACCTGTACATCCCAATAAGGGAATTGTGCAAGAAATACCTATGCTTCAGGGCAGGCTCCATGCACGGTCAGTTCTCTGCACTTCCTTTTGGCTCATCTACTGCGCCCAGGGTATTCACAAAGTGTCTAGCTCCAGCCATTGCATTTTGCAGGCAGAGAAATATCCAAATATACCCATACTTGGGCGATTGTCTGGTTCTGGCAGAAAGCCAGGACTTGCAATTAAAACATCTGGCATTCGTAAAGAAACTTCTAACCTCACTGGGGTACACCATAAACGAAAAGAAATCTCACCTAGTACCCTGCCAACAGATTGTATTCCTGGGATCAAGCTTGAACACAACTTCTCAGATGGCTTTCCTCACTCCAGAGAAATAAATTTATTTGACAGCCTACTTCAAACTACTGGCCACAAAGACTCAGCTATCCACAAGGAAAATTCTGCAAGGCCTGGGGTTTATGGCCTCTTTTATTCTACTAGTTCCATATGCAAGACTGCATATGAGGAAACTACAGTGATATCTAAAAAGCCTATGGTGTCAACATTCTCAGGACCTGTAATCAATAATTTCTATCATTCCTTGTATAAAGACAGAGTTCCTTCGGTGGGCAGAGGCCTGCTACCACAACAAGGGGCTCCCTTTCACTCTACCCCCTGCCGCCCAAACCCTAACAAACAAAGCATCAGACTATGCATGGGGGGGGGGGGGCTTACTTGGCAGGGCATTGCATTCAGGGCAAATGGAACCTAAGACAGATGCACCTGCATGTCAACCAAAAAGAAATGTTAGCTGTACAGAATTCCGACAGCCTTCAAGGACCACATTCTTCCAGGACAATTATTGGTAAAGACAGATAACACCACAGTTATGTGGTACATAAACAAGCAGGGAGGAACCCACTTGTACTCTCTCTGCAGACTAATCATGGCTCTGTGGAACACAGCCTTGAGCTACCAAGTGCACCTACAGGCTCAATTCCTGCCAGGCAAGCTAAATTCTCTGGCAGACGACCTAAGCAGAAATCTCATGGACCCACACGAATGAAAACTGGGACCAAAAATATTCAAACTCTGGAACAAATGTGGGACTCCAGAGATAGACCTGTTTTTCTCCCCTCAGAACTACCAATTGGACAAATTCTGCACAAGGACTTCCCACAGTCAAGATTGGAAAGTGGATGCCCTGTTCTTTACCTGGGAAAGCCTCTCAGTTTATCCCTTTCCCCCTCTGCCTCTCCTCTCGAAGGTTCTGCTAAAGATTAAACAGTCAAGCCAAGGACAATACTGATTGCACCAGACTGGCCATGCCAGCATTGGTACCCCCTCTTGCGCAGTATGACACTGCTGGAACCATGGCACCTGCCTCGGAACCCTTCATTGCTGTCCCAGCAGGCAGGCCAGATTTTGCACCCTCAGCTTCAAACACTGAACCTTGCAGCCTGGCTAATTCCTTGAGCTCTCCAATAGCATCCCTCATTAAGCAAGTGCTAGATGTGATTCTGGAGGCAAGGAGGCATAGTACAAGAAAATCCTATGCTGAAAAGTGGGACCTTGACTTTGTATTGGAAAAGCTCACTCTCCATCCTTTTGCGCCAGCTGCAACTGCAGAGTTGAAATTCCTTTCTTGGAAAACAGCCTTCCTTCTAGCCATGACTTCAGCAAGAAGAGTTTCCGAATTACAGGCCCTCATAGCAGTGGAGCCCTTCATTATCTTCACTGCAGACATGGTTTCCCTCAGGACCAGTCCTTCCTTTATGCCCAAGGTGGTGTCTAGTGTGGCCCTTAATCAGTCCATTCATTTGCCTACCTTTTTCCCAAATCCACAAAACAAAGGAGAATGAATACTGCACTCTCTGGACATGCACAGAGAACTTAGATTCTATTTGGCAGGACTAAGCCTCTCAGAAAATCTGAACAGCTGCTAGTTGGCTTTGCTGCAGGGGCAGAGGGGAAGGCCATTTCAAAGCAAACCATTTCTAAATGGATTGCCCATTGCATTAATTTCTGCTGTAAGCATCATGGAAAACCTACCCCACAGGGGATAAGATCACATTCCACCAGGGCTGCATCTACCTCTACAGCCTTTCTCAGAGGTGTCCCTACCAGGGGCATCCTAGAAGCTGCTACCTGGAGCTTTGTGCATACCTTCACCAAGCATTACCACATGCCTTTTTTTTTCTAAATCCAGAGCTGGTTTTGCCCCTGCAGTCTTACAGGGCTTAATAGCTGACCCTAATGCTCTCTAACTTCCTCCTCCTTTCCTTAGCTTTGGGAATCAACCCAAATGTGATGACCGCAGCAGAGAAACACAAAGAACATAGTACAGTTGTGTACACTTACCGTAAATGTAGATGTTAAGAGTGTATTCACTGTTGCAGTCCTGGTTACCTTCCCTCCAGCCCCCTGACTTCTCTTGGCTCTACCTTTCCTTCTTCTTTGGTGTATTTAAGCTTTCTGGTGAGTTTGCTTTTTGATGGAGAAGTACCATAACATATATTTGCTTCCCGTTGTGGGGGCACCTGACATCTGGGGCAAGTAAAACTGATGTAATGGCGTTGGCTGCATGTTTTATACCCCTAACGGCTGACGTCATGGAAGAAGAGAGAGCATCCGATGCAGGAATCCAAGACTCTGGTATTCAGGCCGGCTGAGGGCTTCCTGCAGGCAGATAATCCAAATGTGATGACTGCAACAGTGTCTAACATCTACATTTATGGTAAGTGTACACAACTGTACTTTGTCTTTCTGGAAGAATTAAAGGTATGCCAGGATGAGGGGGTGGGCTGTTCCAGAAACTCATTCAGACTTATTGGACTTCCTTTTGTTCTAATGAGCTGTCCCTGTTTTTCAGAAGTTCCTATTCATTGCTTTTTAAATGTTTTCCTAACCAGCAGTCTGATGCTTTTGGGGGGTTTTTTATGCCTTCTGGAAAAGGTTGTAGTAGTCGCATTAAACCCTGGAGAAACTTGAAGAAGGGGTTTGAAAATCTGAAAGATGCTTTGACCAGCTTACTTTTGTCAACACCCTTTTTAAGGACCTCTGTAGCAGTTCAAAAACTGTCTAAAGGAGAATTCAAAATGTCAGCTTTGACAGTTCTCAGGAAGGTTTTGATTACACAGGCAAGAAAATCTCATCAGCCAAAATCACAGGAGCATTTCAAATAGTGTGCAGCCACTTGAGCGACAAGCTGTTAGGTTACAGGAATTTTTTTTCCTTTAGAAGAGAACATAATAATCCTAGTATTGAAAGAAGCAAGCATAAAATTTAGCACGTGCTCTTGACTGATGAGAATTCTAAAAATAAGTGCTGCAGAAAAATACACTTTTTTTCACAAATGTATTTAAAGATTTCTTATTCTTGTCGGAAGGGGATGGATTGGCATTAACCAGATGTTTAGCAGTAGATGAGTTCACTAGGGAAATAACTGTTGTCTGACTTGAGATTAGTATACGACTATTTATAAGATTGATGAACTTTGTACAATTTATCTGATCTGATGTTTTCTTTTTCATTCCTCCTCACCAGTGAGTTCGGGTCCAATCCTCTGATCTGACTTGGCCGCATACATTAGTCTTCAGATCCAGCTCTTGAGCTTCTTCTGCCGATAATGCTATACTCCGTCCCCTACATCTCAGATCTCGTTTGCTGATATTGTGGTTAGACATAGGTTCTACTCTTGAGGTAAGCAATTGCTTTATAGAATCAAAAACTTTTGTATAGTCCTGCTATTCAATTTTTCTTTTCCTGCTATACCCTTTTGCTTTCCTTTTTCCTTCCTCTTAGCTTTCACTGGTGTTAAGAGTTAGTCTTCTTGTCGTTAATTATTTTTCTTATACCAATAATTTGGGGAAAGTGTAGTTAGGTAGCGTAGGATGGTGGTTTGTAGGATGACATTGGTGATCAAGAAGTGGAGGATTAGTGTGAGGGCAGCACCAAGGATCAAATGGTGGAAATTGAAAAAGGGTAATTGTGAGTTGATGTTCAGGGAAGAGATAAGACAGGCACTGGGTGGCAGTGAAGAGTTACTGAATAGCTGGGTAACTACAGCAGAGCTAGTAAGGGAGATGGCTAGAAAGGTGCTTGGTGAGACATCTGGAAAGAGGAAGGAGGACAAGGAGACATGGTGGTGGAATGAAGAAGTACAGGAGAGTATACAGAGAAAGAGGTTGGCGAAGAAATGGGATTGTCAAAAAGATGAAGAAAGTAGACTAGTATAATGAGATGAGGTGCATGGCAAAGAGAGAGGTGGCGAAGGATAAGGCGTATGAAGAGTTTTATAAAAGTTTGGACACTAAGGAAGGGAGAAAAGGACCTGTACCGATTGACTAGACAGAGGGACCGGGATAGTAAAGATGTGCAGCAGTTAAGGGTGATAAAGGATAATGAGGGAAACATACTCACAAGCGAGGAGTGTGTGTTGAGCAGATGGAAAGAGTACTTTGGGTTGATGAATAAAAAGAATGAGAGGGAGAGAAGGTTGGATGATGTGCAGATAGTAAATCATGAAGTGCAGTGATTTAGCAAGGAGGAAGTAAGGATAGCTCTTTAGAGGATGAAGAACGGAAAAGCTGGTGGTCCAGATGACATACCTGTGGAAGCATTGAGGTGTTTAGGTGAAATGGAAGTGGAGTTTTTAACTAGATTGTTTAATGAAATCTTGGAAAGTGAGAGGATGTCTGAGGAATGGAGAAAAAGTGTTTTGGTATGGATTTTTAAGAATAAGGGTGATGTGCAGAGCTGTAGTAACTACAGAGGAATTAAACTGATCAGTCACAGCATGAAGTTATGGGAAAGAGTAGTGGAAGCTAGGTTAAGAAGGGAGGTGATGATTAGTATGGTTTCATGCCAGGAAAGAGCACTACAGATGCAATGTTTGCTCTGAGAGTGTTGATGGAGAAGTACAGAGAAGGTCAGAAGGAGTTGCATTGTGTCTTTGTGGATTTAGAGAAAGCATATGACAGGGTGCCTAGAGAGGAGTTGTGGTATTGTATGAGGACGTCGGGAGTGTCAGAGAAGTATGTAAGAGTGGTACAGGATATGTACGAAGGTAGTGTGACAGCGGTGAGGTCCACAGTGGGAGTGACCGATTCATTTAAGGTGGAGGTGGGATTACATCAAGGATCAGCTCTGAGCCCTTTCTTATTTGTACTGGTGATGGACAGGTTGACAGACGTGATCAGACAGGAGTCCCCGTGGACTATGATGTTTGCAGATGACATTGTGATCTGTAGTGAGAGTAGGGAACAGGTGAAGGAGACCCTGGAGAGATGGAGATAATGCTCTAGAGAGAAGAGGAATGAAGGTCAGCAGGACTAAGACAGAGTATATGTGTTTGAATGAGAGGGAGGATAGATAGAGGAATGGTGAGGATACAGGGAGTAGAGGTGGCGAAGGTGGATGAGTTTAAGTACTTGGGATCAACAGTTCAGAGTAATGGTGAGTGTGGAAGAGAGGTGAAGAGAGTACAGGCAGGATGGAGTGGGTGGAGAAGAGTGTCAGGAGTGATTTGTGACAGACGAGTGCCAGTAAGAGTGAAAGGGAAGGTCTGCAAGAGGGTAGTGAGACCAGCTATGTTATATGGGTTGGAGACAGTGGCATTGACAAAAAGGCAGGAGTCAGAGCTTGACGTGGCAGAGTTGAAGATGTTAAGATTTGCACTGCGTGTGACTAGGATGGACAGGATTAGGAATAAGTATATTAGGGGTTCAGCCCAGGTTGGAAGGTTTGGAGACAAAGCCAGAGAGGCAAGATTACGTTGGTTTGGACATGTGCTAAGGAGGGATGCAGAGTACATTGGGAAAAAGATGCTAAGGATGAAGCTGCCAGGTAACAGGAAAAGAGAGAGGCCTAAGATAAGGTTTATGGATGTGGTGAGAGAGGACATGCAGGTGGTTGGTGTGACAGAGCAAGATGCAGAGGACAGGAAGAAATGGAAACAGTTGATCTGCTGTGGCGACCCCTAACGGGAGCAGCTGAAAGAAGACAAACTACTGAATAGATCTTTCTTAACCTGTAGATAGCTGTAACATACCAAAGCTGGTGTTTATTTACATATTTGTTTTGATAGTGTTGGTTTGCGTGGCTTTCTCTATTAGCCTTTTCCTCTGTCTGAAAAACTGACAGGGTACAAGAATTGCACTTCTTGTGGGCTTAAGATCCCCAATTCGGATGCCCACAAGAAGTGTGTTTATTGTTTAGGACCGTACCACATCATTACAAACTGTTCGGTATGCTCTGCCTTCAGTCCCTGAGCATTAGTAGACAGGTGCAATAAATTCGTACTTGGAGATCTGTTGCCTGCTTCTTCTGGGACTCAAACCCCCACCAAACAAGCAAACCGACTTTTTCAGATCCTAAATCAGGGAGCCTTTCTTCACATTTTAAATATTTTTCGGATCCTGCAGTTTCATCTCAGATGGTAATTTTTCCACTTCCTTCTACCTCCTCATCAGATCCCAAAACCTCTGATCTGAGTTTTAGCTCTGCCTGCTGGAGCCATACTCCAGAGTACACGATTAAGTCAGTATCTCCTCCTTTGGCGGGTTAAATTTTATGGACTGTGAAAAAACACTTCAGACCCTCATCCACAGCATCTTCCAGGTCTTCTAGGAGTTTCAGAGGTGGATGTGGATATGATGATGTGGAAATTTTTTAGGGCTCGGATCCAGATGAGGGTCCTGTCAGCTCTGTTCCCTCCTGGATCTGTGAGTACACTTACCAAGTCCATTCTGTCTCATCCTTCGATCCAACCAGTGGTTTCGGAGTCCCAAGATATGAGATCGCTGAGAGGCTCAGCGTCTCATCTGAGGAGAGTACCTTCCCAGACTCCCGTGTCTCTGACCAGTTCTGTTCCGATACATTTGGATCAGAGTGGGTCTCGGATGTGATTGGTTGGCGTCTGGTCCGAGCAGTTGGTTTTGCTTTGACTGTCAGCTCTGTCCCTTCCTGTCAGAGCCTCATCCCTGGACAGCTTGTTTCCAATTTTCCCCTTGCGTCTCAGATCTGGGGGCTCTGACCTACCTTCCTTGGAGGCTTCTGCTCCAAGGAGGGGGAAGGTTTCCTCTGGTCTTTCAGCCTTCAAGGTGGTGGAAAGGGCTCTCTTCACAGGGAATAGTCTGCTCTTATCTCAGATATTACCCATCTCCCATTTCTGATTCCAAGCTCTGAGCCCATTAGACCTATCCCACAGGGGCAGCCAGTTCCGGATAGTCTCCAAACAGTTCTTCCAGAGGAATTTCCCCCCTCTTCTGATACCTCTCCCAAACACTCCACAGAGGAGGTTCATTGGAAGAGGACGTGTAAGAGAAGACATACAGACTTGCCCATGGAGTTTCTCACAGAAGACACTGATTTGATGAGGGCCGGGGTCCCCAGATTGCCACCTGATGACATCTCCTTTGGAGATGTCCTTGAGATCCTCAAACAGAAGGGTGGTTGATCTTCCTAGTTTCGCTGTCCTGAAGAGTCCGTGTTTCTGCATTCTTACGGTTTTGGACCATCTACTTCTTGGGTGGACCCCCCCCCCCCCAGGTGAATGAACTGATTGACTTGGTCTCCTGATGGGCTTGGAAGGAACTGGACACTGTCAAACCTATTCCCAAGCAGCCAGACAAATTTCTGGCCCCTCTTGTTGATAGACCCCAGTGGTGCAAGGGAGTCCTGTTAATGCTATGGTGGTAGCGGCAGCCACCAAGAAGGAGCTAGAAGAACAGGTTTCATCTGTCCAACAGGAAGTCCAGAGTGATCAACAGATTTGGAAAGTGAGTGCTTACCTAAGCTACTTTCACACTGAGGTCTCTGCTACTTGGCACATTTCACTCTGCTAGAGAGATTTGACTAAATGCTGTCTTGGAGTCCATGTCTGCTGAGGATTTCAGAGAGACTTCCTCTCAACTGGCCACTCTCCTGTCCATTTCAAATGCATTGATGAGGCTGATCTCCCATGCAGCAGAAGGTACCTCACAAGCAGCTGATTCAGGTATAGCCCTAAGGAGACATGTCTGGTTGCGGCTATGCAATTTTGCGGAGTCCTTCAAGACATCCTTTGTCAATGCCCCCATTGATGGCACTTCCTTGTTTGGGCCATCAGTTAAAGACCTGCGTACCCACAACGAACAAGAGGGAAAGACACTGTCTGCCACAGGAATTATGTTTTCTACCCCACAGCAGACCTCTGGAAACCAGCGAGGTGGACAAATGATATGGTTCAGAAAATCCCGTGGACCTTTCCAGGATGTGTGTGGGGATAATTCCTCCAGAGGCAGAGGATGAAATTTAATGGTAGATGTTGCCTAGAGGCAGAGGGGGCCTGCAGAACCAGGGTTTTACGGATTCCTTTTCCTATAGGTCCTACCAGCACTCCTGAAGTGATGCCTGGCTGTCGAACTCTGGAGGCAGTCTGGGGTTGTTTCTCTCTGCTCGGATGCTAAGAATCATGTCCAGAGGTTACTACATACCATTTTCCCTTCCTTTTACTCAAGAGGAAACTTCCTAACATTCCACTCCGTCAGAGGAAGGCTGCAGTACAAGAAATTCAAAAGTTGCTACAAGAGTCATCCAAGAGGTCCCACCCAACAAGATAGGATTCGGAACTTACTCGCGTGTCTGTTTAGTGCCAAAGAAAACAGGGGACCTAAGACCCATTTTGGATCTATCTAAGCTGAACCATTATGTAAAGAGGATGAAGTTCCGCATGGTCATGATTCAGTCCATCCTGCCTCTTCTGCACAAGGATGATTGGATATGCTCTATAGATCTCCACAATGCATTCTATCACACAAAAGTAGGCAATTCAGGAGACATCTACGCTTTCAGCTGAGAGCCAGTTATTACCACTTCAGAGCACTGCCCTTTGGACTCACCACACACCCAGGATGTTAACCAAATGCATGGCAGTTGTGGCAGCTCACTTGTGATTCTAAGGGTTCAAAGTGTTTCCATATCTCAATAATTGGCTCCTCACTGCCCTATCCAAGCATCAACTTTTACAAGTCATAGACTTTTTGCTCCAGGTTTCCAACACTTGCGGTATCTCAATAAATCAAGCCAAGTCAAACCTAGTTGTGGTTCAGATCCTGGAATTTATAGGGACTTTTTTGAATACTACATCTCAGATGGCTTCCTTACCTCCCCATTGCATCACTTCTTTGAGACATCAGCTTCAGTCTGTACTCCTGCACCTGTCTCCTCCAGCAAGATTAGTACTACAAGCTCTGGAGTCTGTCAGCTGCTATAGTTCTGGTCCCTGTAGCATGATTTTCTGAAAATTCTTCAGTGGACCTTGGTGGTACAGTGGTCCATACTTTATCAACCCCTATAGTTTCATATAAGACTCTCTGCAATCTGCAGGAGTCATATTCGTTGTTGGATTCAGTTTGGCAACCTATTTTTGGGCAGACCATAAACCCTTCCACCCCCCAGTTGCCACAGTAACTGTGGATGTTTCCCAACCGGGGTAGGGGCAGATCTTGGGAAGGATGGTCTAAGCACGAAGTTCCCTCTGGAGACCAAGCTGCTTATCAGCGTCTCTAGAGATGAAAGCAGTCCTAGCACTGCAAGCATTTCAAGACATTTTTCCTTTGGGCCTGGGGACTTTTGCAGATCAAACAGACAAAATGTTAGTCTGATACATCGAGCAAGAACCGAATCTTATCTATTGTGCAGAGATACCATGAGGATTTGGGAATGGGTGATCACTTCAAACTGCTTTCTCATTGCAATCCACATCCCAGGGAAAACCAACACACTAGTAGACAGGCTCAACCGATCCATTCTGATGCCGCATGAGTGATCTGTCAGTCAGTCAGTAGTGAATATGATCTTCAGCCGCTGGGGCCAGCCTTGCTGTGACCTATTTGCCTCACCCCTCAACAATAAGTGCAGCAAGTACTTCCCTCTGAGCCCCCTGCAGGGGAGTCACTGAGAGACATTGTAGTTCACGATTGGCCCCCCTGATCTCCTGTATGCCTACTCTTCTCTTCCTCTGATTCCAAAGTTCTTATAGAATGCAAGCAGGCTGAAGAGCTAAGTCATCCTCTTTGCCCCTTTCTGGTCTTGGCAGGTATGGTTCTCCTTCCTACAGTCTCACTTGCCCATATCCTCCATGGATACTGGAACCCACCCGTGATCTCCTGTCTCACCCATTGAGAATTTAGCACCCCAGTCTCCATGCCCTCAATCTAACCGCATGGTTTCTCTACTTCCAGTAATAGACAGTCCAGGCTTTCTTCCCCAGTTCATATTATTATCTTGGCCTCCCAGAAAGCTTCTACCAAGAAAGTCTACCAGAAGCAAATGGAAAATATTTTATATTTGGGCGTCTAACCAGAATATCGACTTCCTTTCAGCATCAGCTTTGGCCATTCTACTTTTTTCTAACAACTCTTTTTAAAGAAGGAGCTAGTTTTTCTACAATTAAACTTCAATTGGCAGTCATTTCAAATTTCCATTTGGGAAACAAATCCTTTTCTCTGGCTTTGTCCAAATTGTATAGGACCTTCATGAAAGACTTTTCTCCCCAGACCTCCAATAAAGGACTCTTCTCCTTAGGACCTTACTATGGTCCTTCAGAGTTTAACTCAGAAGCGCTTTGAACCAGCAGACAGATGTAATCTGAAGTACCCTTCTTGGAACACTATCTTTCTAGCTATTGCTTCAGCAAAAAGAGTTTCTGTCCTCCAGACCCCATCAGCGAAGCCTCCTTATATTATTTTTCGTAAAGACAGAGTGTCACTGCTCCCTAATCCTTCCTTCCTTCTTAAGGCGCCATCTGAAAATAACATCAACCAGTACATATAATTACCAGTCGTCTTTCCAGATTTTACAAATAAGGGGGAATACATGCTTGTTGATGTACACAGACAGCTACATTTTTATCTCCACAGAACAAAACAGTTCAGGAAGTCTGACCAACTCTTTGTATCCTTCTCCCCAAGTCACTTGAATCCAGCAATAGTTACGCTAGCCAAGTAGATTACTGACTGCATTTTATTGGTTTATTCTCAAAAGGCTAAATTTACTGCAACTTCCTTTAGCTCATTCTACTTGGTCCATGGCTACTTCAACTGCCTTTTAGTAAAGGACTTTCATTGATGACATTTGTGTACAGCTACTTGGTCAAAGACTCATACGTGTGTTGCACATTACAAATTGGACATAATTTATAGAAGCAGAGCTTCTTTTGGTTTAATACTGCTCCGGCAGGTCCTTTCATGAGGGCCTCCTGAGTTTTATGTAGCTGGGGACTCTGTCCCATTGGTGAGGAAGACTGAAAAGGACAACATCAGATTTATTAGTTATGTACTCACTATAACTTGACATCTGTGTTGTTCATATTCATTTTTCCTCACCTTCCTTCCCATCCATCCCTCATCCTTGTCACTCCTGGAAGTACTTGTTAGACTGTATAGGAACTACTCAGTTCTAGGTTTGAGCCCTGACTCACTTCTTTCTGTCTCTTGTTATGAAATGGGAGATTAGGTAGCAAACTCAATCTGAGCTGTTTGGGATGAAGTAGAGCAGGATCGGATCTGAACCCATTGGTGAAGAAGAATGAAAATGGACAACATGGATGTCAAGTTATGGTGAGTACATAACTAATAATTTTCATGGGGCCAGGCAAGTTAAAGGTTGTCACAGACATGTTCTCCAATGCTGAAAAATTGGTGTAGGCATAGGAAAATCCAGTTGCTGTAAATTATTTCATTCTAGAAATTTCCAAAAAAGAGAATCTTTCAAAGGGAGTGACAGAAGCCACACTTGGTCTGGAATCAGAGTCAGAAACATGAGGAGGAAGAACAGAAATGGTCTCCAGAAAACGAAGAAATCACTTTTTGTAGTATCAGAAACAGCTGAACTGGAGGGGTCAGTAGCTCAGAATAAACCTTGAGCTTATGGCCCTGTAAATCACTCTTGTCCAGAATAACTGAGACAGGGGAGGGGAAGGCACATGTCTAAGTCTTATTTTTTTATGTTCTTTCTAGAGTTGCAGACCCACTTTTGCCAAGTAAAATGTCCCAAGGGTGCAGGTAATCCATTTTGACTAGGCAAAGAGAAATTCCCTGCCCCCCAGGACCAAGAAGAGTGGTTCTCCTTTGCCTGCCAAGGTCACGCTAACAACCGCAGAGGACATGTCTACTGCCTGGTACATTTTGGCTATAGGGACTACACCAGAGGGGGGCCAAGGAAAAAGGTGAATGACTTAAGGACCAGAAATTGTCACAGCAGAGTCATCTATCTGTGGCTGAAGCACTTTAGCAGCCTGCTGTGATGGCAAAGGCTGTTAATTTTCTTCTTTTAACAACTTGTCACCCCCTTTGTGGAGCCAAACTGTTTTGCATACGTTTTTGTAAATATGTCTTTGATCTGTTGTATGAGAATAAATTTTAGAATCTGCACACAATTTGTCAATTTGTATGTCTTTACTCTTTCCACATCTTATGTATGTATAAAAGGCTTCTTGTGCTCAGTATCGTTATCTAAATTTTTTTCAAATGTTTCTTGATCTTGTCTTGCACTATACTTAACTTATTTGTCCAGCTTATTTCAGTTTTCAGAGTTGTAGTTTGACCTCTCTTCCATTTCTTATTTTTTGTCTCTCACCTTAATTGGGTATCTTGTTCTTATGGAAATATACCCCCTGACGTATGCCTAGATCCTGATGTTAAAACTTTTTTCTCCTTTTTTTTTTTTTTTTGCACTCAAAATATTTCTCTTTCAAAACTTTCCACATTCCGTCTGTAGTTTTTCCACAGAACACATCAATCTAGTTAGTTTTATAGTGACTGTTTTTCTTCCACATAATCTGTAATTAACCTTCTGTACATTGGTGTATATCAGTTTGGCAGAATTATCTAGCAACAAATTTAACATTTATAACCCCATGATCACTGCATGTCAGTGGTGGTAAAGCTTGACTTGAAGTAACAGTCATTTCTTTAGGAACACAATGTCTAGTTTGTTCTGGTAGTTTTTTTTTTATACAGTCTGAAGCAATTGCTTCTGAACATACGTTGTGAATAATTTCCTTACTAATGTTGTTGAATCAATATTATTCCAGTCTTTTTCAGATAAATTTAAGTCCCCAGCTAATATTGTTTTTCCTTCCTGTGTTATATACAAGAAATGTATGAATGTCTCTAGGTCATCTGCACTTGACTTTGGTGGTCTATACATTCCAATTGTTATATGTTCCAGGGTTGTCTTTATTGTGGCAGTTACACAATCACAGGTCTCATAACTGTCTTTAATCGCTATCATAACAACTCCACCTGAATTTTTGTTAGAATATATGTTACAGTAAAAACATTTATACCCTGACAGAAATTGTTTCCAAAATAAGTCAGAATTTCTGAGTGCAGTAACAAATACACAAACATTACCACTGCAAAACTGTCTCAGATGGTCCTAAGCCATAAGGACTCCCAAAATACCACAAAGAAAAATCAAGTAAAAACGTCTTTTATTTGTAGTACAAAAGGAATAAGTGCTTTCATCCTGTTTAACGGGACTTCATCAGATTCAACAATAAAATAACATTGCAAGTGCTTATATAGATGTAAAAATTAGGTAAAAAGAAGTAATGTATTAATTAATAACTCTAACTACTTAAAGAAATGGGTACATCACAACATAATTTGTACCAAAGTAGTATAATAAAAAATCATTTTTCAATAAAAGAAAAACATATATTAACAATTGCATGTTAAGATACACATTAAAATACATGTCAACACATTAGAATACATGTGAAAATTGTTTAAAAAAGGTGTGTATTAAAAAGTATATGTACTAAAAAGTGCTGTATGAAGTTTTATGTGCATCACTCAGGCTCTAAGATAGGTTTGAGGGGGATGTAATCGTTAATACTTGGGGGGTTACTGGCATTAAGCCTCAACCGCCAGGCCACGTCTTTCTCTTATAAAAAGAGCTTAGTGTTACCACCCCTAGGATTAACATTTTTTTTTCTAGAATAGCAAATTTAAAGGTGTGGCAAGTGACTATTATCTGAAGTTGAGCTTTTAAGTGTTATCACCCAGGGCTTAATTTTTGATAAATGGAAAGAGTTTTATCAAAAGCAATTTAGTATTATTAATAAACACAGTATTACTTTATTAAATAGAAGAAAATTGAAAGTTACTTTTCCCAGTATAGTAGAAAGAAAGCCTATGTATGGAAAGGATATAAAATGGAAAATGCTAGTGGTGGGGAAGAGAACATTAATAACCATAAGCAATCTGGGCATTTTAGATGTGATAATTCTCAAAGGAAGTGGTATAATTATGCCCATACCCCCCAAAAATGATTTTTTATTATACTACTTTGGTACAAGTTATTTATATTGTAATGTACGTATTTCTTTAAGTAGAGTCCTTACTTAATACATAACTTCCTTTTACCTCATTTTTACATCTGTATAAGCACTTGCAATTCTATTTTATTGTTGAATCTGATGAAGTCCTGTTAAGCAGGATAGAAGCGCTTATTCCTTTTGTACTACAACTAAGACGTTTTTACTTTATTTTATTTCATGGTACTTTGTGAGTCTTTATGGCCTAGGACTATCTGAGCCAGTTTTGCAGTGGTAATGTTTGTGTAGAAATTGTTTCCAGTCATTGTGCTTTAACCATGTAGTAAATTTCCAATAAAAATAAATAAATAAATAATGCTGCTAGCATTAACAGCCATCAAAAATGCATCAAATCATGTGCAGTGTTGTGGAGTTTGGTTCTAGGGTTAATGGGAGTCAGTGTGGCTTGTGAGTACTGTCTCAGATATTATGAGGAATGTTTTTTTTTAATTAAGTCTAGCTGCAAGGGGAGTAAATATGTGTAGTTGGAATAATTTGTAAAGTTGGGATCCTAAAAGTAGGTTGGATCTTTTAGGTAGCCATTTGTCTTTTTCTAGGGTGATGCAGTGATGCTCACAGTGATACGAGTTAGTAATGAATTGGCAGATGTTAGAGATGGTCTGGAGTGTGGCAGTGTTTTTTTTTTTTTTTGGATACAGAAGCAAACATTGGGAACCCATATTCACATTGAGAAAGGAGAACTCCTTTGCCAGTGGCTGCTCAGGCTGGTTAGGATCGAAAAGGGAAGATCTTTTTGGCCCAGAAGGGGGGGGGGGTGCGGTGGTGGGTTGGCTCTCCCTTTGTCTATGTAGAAATGGAAGTTAAGTGACTGATCAAGCCATAGTTAGAGTTAGGTGCTTGGGGAATTTTCTGTGTAGTTATAAAAAGCATAGTTTTGGCCTTGGGATTGAGAAGTAGTTTATGGTTAACAAGCCATTGGTAGAGCTAATGCAAGTCTAAATGGAGTTGCCATTGAGTATTGGTGTGAGAGTGACCTGATCAGTAAATGACTATGTCATCAGCATAAAGGATAAGTGGGAGGTCACAATGAAGTTTGTTAATGAATATGGAGAAGAGGAGGGGGCAGGAATGGATCCTTGTGGTACACATTTTTGTAATAGCTGCAGATTCTGATTAGGTGGATCCTATTTTAACTCTGACGTTTTTAATTCAGGGAGTAGCTTCTGGACTGATACCAATTTCAATTAGTTTATTTTGGGGAAGACCATCACTGAAGTCAAATGCCTTTGTCCAGTTTATAAATAGGGCACCTGTATGGAAGTTACTGTCAGTGTTTAGCTGGATTTCATCAGTTAGGGTCCAAAGTGCTGTCCTAGTACTTTGTTCAGGCCAGAATCCATGTTTGGAGGGGAGCAGGTGATACTTCTGGATATAGAAAGAAAGAAAGCTGCATGTAGACTATCTTTTCAAGAAGTTTGACCAGAATTGGGAGGATGGAAATTGGACAGAAGTGCGAAGGTTTATTTTTGTTTGCTTTGGGAGGAGTTTAAGTAGAGCAATTTTCCCAAGCGTGCGTCTGTGTGCGTGCGTCTGTGTGCGTGCGTCTGTGTGCGTGCGTCTGTGTGCGTGCGTCTGTGTGCGTGCGTCTGTGTGCGTGCGTCTGTGTGCGTGCGTCTGTGTGCGTGCGTCTGTGTGCATGCGTCTGTGTGCGTGCGTCTATGTGAAACAGATGCTCTGTGCAGTGTTATATGAACCAGAGGGTTATGTTGTCAAATCCAGGAGGGGTATCTGTGGAAATGGTTTCAAGTAGAATAGACTTCTTTGCGACATATGCGTTTGAAGTGGAAGAGGTGGATGGGATGGGCAATGGGTGATCTGTAGGAGATGTGGAGTGTACTGATGGGAGATTTCTAAGGAAATCTGTAGAAAGTTTTGGTGCATCACATTGAATGGTGTTTGGTGACAGTTTATCACAAGGGAGTGTTCTTCCTGTAAGTACGTTAACCTGTTTCCCAAAGAAACTGAGGGTATTTAAGAGGGTAGTTTGTTTTTGTTTGGAGATTTCTTGCGTGCCCCCTGGTAAATTTCTTGAATAGGTTATGCAAGACTTTAAAGGAGGTGTGGTTGTCAGTTGTGGAGGGAGGGTCTGTTTCCATTTTTGCCTTGCTTTATCACTTACAGTTAATAGATGTTTTGAGTTCAGTGGATAGCCATTCAGTTTTGTGGGTTTGTAAAGCCTATGTCTAAGTGGGAAGAATTGTCTTGCAGCTGGAGTAGAAAGTTGGTTAGGCTTACAGCTGCAGTATTAAGGTCATGTAAAGAAAGTATATTGTTCTATTTGTGTGATGTGAGAAAGGTTCTGAGTTTGTATTTGTGTTGCTCTGTTTTGAAAGGATTTTAGTACTGGTGATAGTTTTATAGGATGGTTGACAATTGTAAAGGTGATTGGGCAGTGGTTGTTTAGTGATGATGGCAGAATGTTTACGTTGGAGATGGTTTGGTATGTTTGTAATAATCGGGCGGAGTGTGAAGTGTTTGGAAGACCGGAGATAGGTCTGGTTGGCTCTTTTTGAAAATATTTTTGCTAGGGAAGTAACCATGTAATTTGAAAGGGCCAGGGAAATAAAGATCGAAGACCCCTAGAATGATTTATTTTTTGGAACAGTTAATAAGGATGTTGGTGATGAGAGATTTGAAGTTTTTGGGGAAGCAGGGTTGTTAGGCTGTAGCAATCGGTGGTAGTTTGCCTTTGTGAGTTGGGCATTTTAGGAAAATTCAGGTAGGACGAGAGTCTGAGGAGGAGTTCCTTGTGCATTGGTTTTTGGGATAAAGTTATTTCTGTACATAATTCGAGAGCTTCCACATGATCTTTTGCCTGGTCTGGTGTCCTTGACATAGCTGTAGGAGGATAGAAAGTCTTGGAAAGTGGGGGAGTCTTTTTTGACCCAGGATTCTGAGACTGCTAGAATGTCTGGGTTGTGCTGAGAAATAGAACCACGTGTGTGGTCTAGCTTGTTTCTGATTGCTATGTGCATTGAAGAGGGCACAGGACAGTCTGTATTGAGGAAAGAGAGTTTTGGGGCTTGGATTGGGTTCAGTGTTACTCCTAAGAGGGGAGTATAAAGATTGTGGAGGATAGTCTGAAAGGGGTCTTCAGTGTTTTTAGGCAGAGATAAAAATAGTCTTAGTAATTCTATTGAAGAATGATTCTGACAGTGGTGAGCTAGGGAATAGGTTTGGTTTAATTACTGGGGTGTTGTGGTTTGTTGGTGAGGAAAGGGGGTAATACAAATTGACATGATTGGTTAAGTAAGTATTCTGAGAAGATGTTTGTTGGTTGTGCAGGGTAAGGGAGGTAGAGGGAAGAATGTGAAACTGGGAATTTGTGGAAAGAGGAACTTTACTGACTGGATGTGTGTTGTTTGTACAGGCGGTTATAACTGGGGACTTAAGTCTTCCAGTAATATTGTAGTACTGTCTGTGAGGACAGTGGAGTAAGGATTGTGTGATTTTTATGGTGGTGTCTTTTTAAAAGATGTGTCTTGAATGTGACAGTGGGCAGAGATCACAGCAAATATACTGGGTGATCTGGGGAGTGTTTGGGGAATTGAGGGTGGGAGTGGAGCAAACTGGACACTACTCTGTCTTGGGAGTTGATCATTCAAGGCTTATGTCTAGCAGCGAGCTCAAAATGTGAGGTACAAAATTCAGGAGCTGTTCAGAAATGAGAGCTTGGAGAACAGAGATGATGCTAATAATTGAACAACAGTAAAGCAATGCATGTTGTTCCACCACTTGAATGGGGTAGGCTAGCCCTAAACTAAATGTACCTGTTCAGATGGAAGTATTTTGAAAGGGAGATTCAAGCAAAGAGCAGCCATGGTGAGGAAGTAAAAAATGTAAGACACTAAGCGCAGTTGGGAAGATAGGCGAGAAATACACATCAGGTGTTTGCTTTTCCTTTGCTAAGGTGCCTTTGGGAAATGTTTGGGTAGAATCCACTGCACAGCTAATGTTTGTTTACAGTTTGAGGACAGGCCCAGGTAGCTTGGAAAGGAAGTGAAATACTATAGGCAGGGAAGAATGACCATTGCTGACTTGTCAGGATGGGGGAGAGTGACACACATTTATATCTGGACAATTTTTTTCTTTCAAGCCACTTGTCCCAAAAGACTTCAGGACTTGTGTTTACAATTGATATTTCTCAGAGTCTTGGATTCACTCTAAATTTCAATAGATCCGAACTACTTTCCCATTCTTTGGTGTTCAGAACTTCTTTCACGATGGCTTTTCTCCTTGCAAATGAGATAATATTCTTTAAAAGACTTCTTTCAGTCCCTTATAAACCTATTTGTGACCTCAAAGTTTGATACTGAGAGCCCTGGGGTATGTGGGTATCCACCATTCAAATTATTCATTTTGACAGACTGCACATAGGGAGAATCCATTGATACTAACAGTTCATATGGGCTCAACACCGTCATCCTCTGTCCCTATCACATTCTTTTCTTGCCCTTTGTGAATAAAGTCTTGGTTTGCTGGGCTACCCAAATAAACATAAATTCAGGAGTAAACACCCACAAAAGGAGGCAATGCCACCAACAAATATAGAGTCCAAGAACAGGGTGACCAGGTAGAGTATGCAGCAACCAGCAAAATGGTGGGAAGATGAAGTAGTCTGAAACACAAAATTTAATGCAAGATTTAACACTTTTGTCCCTTTTCCAACAGGACTTCATCAGAATAAAAACAACTTTTCACATACTTCCTTGTGTAGTATCCATCCCAATTAGCTAAAATTCATCACATGATCAAGTTAAATTTCATAAAGATAAAGCAACAAATATGTCAAGGCATATATTGATTTCATTTTAAAGAGTGAAGCTGATACAAATTAAGTGGCAAAAGTTAATCAGATTTATTCATTTTTTCTAGGCTAGAATATTTTTTTAAAATGTGGTACAATAAAGCCTGTTGGTCAGAAAGGCAAACACAGAGAAACGTAGGAACTCTATAATTTAGCTGGTCTGCATTTTAAAGTAAGTTGCACTGAGATGTAATAATTTAAACCAGCATTAGTAAAGGTGTTTAAACTGCCACAATACAGATGTTCTTCATCTCACATTGCTGCAGTCATAACCTGTGGGTAGTCCGCTGTCCTCGGTCGGCCCGAATACCAAAGTGTTAGGCTGGCGTCGGTCATGGTCGCTCAGATCTGACGTCAGTACGCCGTGGTACTAAAGCGCATGACCGACGCCATATCCCCAGTCTTTCTTGCCGCATGGTCCGAAGCAGAAGCAGCGTTTGCAAGTGCCGTTCGGCGTCCTGAAATTTTCGTATTCTGAGTTTCAGACCGAAGACCAAGTTGGGCTAAGTACCCCGTTGGGGAATATTTTTGTCTTTTCTTGCCTCAGTTAAATCCGGATGTCAGAAAAAGTGAATAATTGTATTTCTTGTGGGAAACAGATACCTCATAGGGATTACCACTCTCTCTGTATTCCTTGATTGGGGCCTGAGCACGACGTAGTCGGGTGTCGCTTTTGTGCTAGATTTAATAAGCGCACCATCAAACGCAGATTAGATTGTGCTAGGCTTGTCTTCGGTAAGCGGTGTAACTACAATATGCCGTCGGATCCTCCGACGCCCGCTACCGCTAAGAAGCGTAAGGAAAAATCGTTAAAGTCCAAGCAGGATGAGTCGCCCGTTACAGACGCCGGTTCTTTAGAAACTACGGTGGAATCTGTGGATCCAGCCGAGGTTTCAGCTGAGTCTCAGGGGGAGCCTTTAATTTTGCAGGATGTGGCCTCTCAGGAGTCGGGTCAGGCTGAGGGGGCCTCTCAAGTCTCTGTAGTCCCTACTTTGCATAAGGTGGTTAGGCCTTCTACTTCTGTCTCTAAGGCATCTTCCAAGGTCAGGCCTGGTTTGTCTTCCTCTGGCGTCAGCCCTAGTTCTGCAGGTTCTGTACCAAAAAAGCATATGCTGAAAATGGCAGAGGATTTGATTACCTTAATCAGGGGTTTTATGCCCCCTCCAGATAAGAGGCCTAGGGTGGAGCCAGAGGTGGAAGGATTGGAGCATTCCTCAGATTACTTGGAGTCTTCGGCTGAAGACATTCAGGATTTTCCTCCTTATTCTGATTCAGATGCAGAGGATTCTAGTCCTTCTGCTTCCCCTCCAGAGGATTTTTCTTTTTCTGAAACCCTGCATTCCATGAGGGAGCATTTTAAGTGGGAAGGTCAGGATTTCTCAGATTCTCGAAAGAGACTTAGGGAATTTTTGTTTTTACCACAGCATAGGCCTTTGGCTATACCCCCTGTTTTGGATGTTGTTCAGGATGTTTTCTCTGAAGCTTCCCTTAATCCTGATTCTTTGCCTCCTGCCCCGGTCAAGCCAGATAGGTATTACAGAGTGCCAGAGGCTCATAAATATTTGTATAAGAGCCCAAGAGCTGACCCGGAAACTATTTGCCAGGGACCTAAGGGTGTCAGGGCTTCTGTTGTAAAGAATCCAGTTCCTATGGATAAAGATTCTAGAGCTTTGGATAGGTGGGGTAAAAAAGTGTATACCTCTTCTCTAGCAATGAGGGCTTTGAATTGCCAGTTTCATATGCTGAAGTATCAGAATTTTCTCCTAAGTCAGTTAAAATCTAAGGTAGATGCTTTGGCAGAGGGCATAGAGTGTAAGGAATTGCAGGATTTAGTTCATGCCTCTGATCAGGTGGGTAAGTGTTCTTTGCAGTGTGGTTTTGATGCTCTTCAGGCTTCTTCCAGGGTGGCTGCCACTGGGTCAGTTATTCGTAGGCACGCCTGGCTTAAGGATCATAACTTGTCAGAGCATGTTAAAGCTCGAATTTTGGATACCCCCCTTCAATCTGAAGTTCTGTTTGGTTCTCCTGTGGAGTCAGTTTTGAAGAAAGTGGAAGACAAAGCTAAGTCTATGCAGACAGTTAAGGATTTTTTACAGGTGCAGCCCCCTAAGTTTAGCAGAAATTGGCCTACTAAGGGATGGGCTTATCCTTCTGATTTACAGTCTAGGGGCAGATCTAGACGTGGTAGGGGCAGAGCTCATGCTCAGGGTTCTTTCAGGCCTAGGACGTGGAGTTCCCCTGCACAATCTTCAGGTGAGGGCAGGGGTCAGCCTTTTCGTAAACAGACCCAATGACCTGCATCTCCAGCTGCCAGATCCCTCCTGTCTGGCAGCTCCTCTGGGAGGAAAGTTGGCACTTTTCAGGCGAAATTGGATTTTAGTCACCCAGGACAAATGGGTGTTGGACATTATAAACCGAGGCTACAAGTTTTATTTTCACACCTTGCCTCCTTTCAAAGGTATGCCAGACGTTCCTCCTCAGCAAAAGTTGGAGGCTCACAAACAGATTTCTTTGCTTTTAAAAATGGGGGCTATCCAGGGGGTCCCTCCGTCAGAAGTGGGCCTAGGATTTTATTCTCGCCTGTTTTTGGTACCAAAGAAAGGAAACACTTGGAGGCCAATTCTGGACTTGTCTATTCTCAACACATACCTGGACATTCCCAAATTCAAGATGTTAACTTTGCAGCAATTTCTGTCTCTGCTAGGCAAAGATCACTGGATGGTAACTCTGGATCTCAAAGAGGCTTATCTTCACATTCCTATCAGGCCCAGCTGCAGGAGGTTCCTGCGTTTTCGGGCTGGCACTTTTCATTATCAGTTCTCTGCATTGCCCTTTGGCTTATCTACTGTGCCCAGGGTGTTCACAAAAGTCCTGGCTCCGGTGATAGCCTTCTTAAGACTAAGGGGAATACAAATTTATCCTTATTTGGATGATTGCCTGATTCTTGCTCAAGACAAAGTCAAGTTACTTCACCATCTTCAGTATGTTATGACAGTGTTAAGGTGCCTAGGGTATTCTGTGAACGAAACAAAGTCCAGTCTAGTACCCTCTCAGGACATGTGCTTTCTGGGTGTGAGACTGAACACAGCCTCTCAGATGGCGTTTTTGACCCCGGACAAACAAACAAATCTTGCCCTTTACTTCCAGCAATTATCTCTATGGTCCAGGCTGACTGCAAGGACAGTCCTTCAGGCCTTGGGGTTCATGGCATCTTGTATTCTGGTGCTTCCCAATGCCAAACTGCATATGAGGAAGCTACAATGGTATCTCAAAAGCGTATGGACTCAACACTGCCACGATTTGGACACTGTCATTCAGATAATACCTTGCATCCAAAGGGAATTCTTGTGGTGGGCTCAGGAATGTCACCTAAACAAGGGACTCTCTGTGACCCGACCAGAGGCGAGTCAGATCTTAACGACAGATGCCTCAGACATAGCTTGGGGAGCACACTTCAATGGGAAATGGGTTCAAGACACGTGGCCTCCCAGACTACAACATTTGCATGTCAACATGAAGGAGATGTTAGCAGTCCAATTTGCCCTGATGGCCTTCAAGGATCTACTTCAACCAGGACAGGTGTTGATTCTAACAGACAACACAACAGTCATGTGGTACATCAACAAGCAAGGGGGAACCCATTCGTACCCTCTTTGCAGACAAGCTATGATTTTGTGGGAGACTGCTCTCAGTTTGCACCTCACTCTTCAGGCAAGGTTTCTGCCGGGAGCACAGAACTCCTTAGCAGATGTTTTGAGCAGACAGATGGTGGATCCCCATGAGTGGAAATTGGATCCTCATGTATTTCAGCAGTTTACGGTGGCTTGTGGAACTCCAGACATAGATCTGTTCGCTTCTCCACTAAATTTCCAACTGCCAAAGTTTTGCACAAAGCTGTTTCACCCAAAAGCTTGGAAAGTGGATGCTCTATCATTCAGTTGGAACAACCTTCACGTCTATGCCTTTCCTCCTCTGCCTCTTCTTCCCAAGGTGCTCTTGAAGGTCAGACAGGACAAGCCTTGCATGATTCTAATAGCTCCAGATTGGCCACGTCAGCACTGGTACCCTCTGCTGAGGAGTCTAGTACGGGAGCCTCCTTGGCCTTTGCCATCAGTTCCACACCTTTTGTCCCAGGCAAGCAATCATTTCCGCAATGTCAGGATCCAGTCCCTGCATCTGACAGCTTGGCATATTCTGTTTTAGACCCTGGGGGGGGTCGCAGCTTCCTCAACAAGTTTTGAATGTCATTTTGGAGGCCAGACGGCCTAGTACCAGGAAAGTGTATGCTGATAAATTGAGGAGATTTTTTCTTTGGAGCAAATCAAAGAGCTTTGATGTCTCTGTGCCTAATTTGAGTGTTTCACTTCAGTATCTTACAGAATTATTAGACAAGGGTTTGTCTTTCTCCTCTGTAAAAGTTCATGCTGCAGCCATTTCTGCTCACTATGACTATGACCCACCTTTATTTTCTCACCCTTTGTTTAAGCAATTTCTTAGAGGGGCAAAAAACATAAGACCCCCACGTAGAGCTCCTACTCCTTCCTGGGATCTCAATTTTGTGTTGGAAAAGCTCACAGCTACTACGGAGTTGAAGTTTTTGTCTTGGAAGACTGCTTTTTTGTTGGCCATTACATCTGCTAGAAGGGTATCTGAATTACAGGCTCTAATGGCAGTTGAACCCTTCTTGATATTTCATAAGGATAGGGTCTCCCTGCGTACTAACCCTACTTTCATGCCTAAGGTTGTTTCTAATGTGGCATTAAACCAATCTATTCATTTGCCTACATTTTATGCTGATCCCCAAAATAAAGGGGAAAAAATTTTGCACTCTTTGGATATTCACAGGCAGTTACGTTATTATTTGAGCAGAACCAAAGGGTTCAGGCAGTCTCAACAGTTGTTTGTTTCTTTTGCTTTGGGTTCTCAGGGGAAACCTGTTTCAAAACAAACTATTTCTAAGTGGATTGGCCATTGTATTGCTTTTTGTTATTCTCATCATGGTAAGGAGGTTCCGGCTGGAATCAGACCTCATTCCACTAGGGCTACTGCCACTTCTACTGCTTTTTTAAGGGGAGTAGCTACTAAAGATATTTTGGAGGCAGCTACTTGGAGTTCAGTGCACACTTTTTCTAAACATTACCATCTCCCTCTTTATTCCAAATCTAGGGCTGCGTTTGCCACTGCAGTTTTACAGGGCATGATAGCAGCTCCCAATGCTTTATGATTTTGCCAACCTCCCTTTACCTTTGCTTTGGGATTCTACCCACAGGTTATGACTGCAGCAATGTGAGATGAAGAACATAGTACAGTTTTGTACCTACCATAAATGTAGATGTTCGAAGATCCACATTGCTGCAGTCCAATTTACCCTCCCTCCTTCCCCTCTGTAGCTTGGGGTGGTTGTGTGGTTTGTGGTGTAAATATTGTTTCTACATGGGTGATTGGGTGTTTTTCCATTTTTGGCTATGGCCTTTCTTTTTAAGGCCTTCTGACATCTGGGGCAAGAGACTGAGGATATGGCGTCGGTCATGCGCTTTAGTACCACGGCGTACTGACGTCAGATCTGAGCGAACATGACTGACGCCAGCCTAACACTTTGGTATTCGGGCCGACCGAGGACAGCGGACTACCCACAGGTTATGACTGCAGCAATGTGGATCTTCGAACATCTACATTTATGGTAGGTACAAAACTGTACTTTTCCCAGTCACCCGGGTCCAAATCTACCTGCTCAAAAATACCAAACAAAATTTCATTATGGAATGCATCAAATAAGGAGTGCTTGGATAGAGCATTATTGGCATTTCTAGCTTCAATACTATACATATGCTCATATATTTGCTTTTGTAGCATTCTCTGTTTTTCCAACATGAAAAACATGCATTTTATACATACTGTCAAATAGATTATGCCTTTACTAGCATTGCTTCCTCTCTTAAAATGCACCCTTGTCTTAGCTGTGTTTCCTAAGATAATACTCTCCTTTTCTAATATGTGTTTGACATTGACTGCATCCTCCATATTTTTGAGTACCTAAACTTTCTTTAACCCTATTGTGAGCATTTTTTCATATAAACTCTAAATTGCGACCAGTCTTAGAAACAAATTTGGGGCCATTCTCTAAAATTCTTAAAATGTCAGGATTGTATCTGAACATATTCCAATTTTTAAAAAAATCCAACACGTTCCACGAGGATAAAGTGGTTGAGCGAGTACACAACAGAATGTAAGCAAATAAAATAACCGCTCAACTGCAAACACAGCCTAGAATCTCAAATGACCAGATATCTTAAAAACAAGAGACTTTATTAAATGACGTGATTGCTTTTGCATTGTAACCAGCGCTTCTTCAGACATCAGTTGAAACTGAAAAAATGGCTATTAAAATCATCGCATTAACAGAGTGTTAGATTTTGAATGTATGTATGTATGGTATATAAGCACATATTAAGGTTATAGTAAGTAGCTGAGTAGTAAGATATTTTAATTACTTCTAGCTTGTAATGAGCAGTTAATAGCGATTAGAGTGTTAGACCATGTTAATGCGATGATTTTTAGCCATTTCTGTGCACAGCATATTGGCGACTAGAGTGTTATACTATGTTAATGTGATGTTTTTTAAAAGTTATATTTTTCGCATGTTACTTTAGTTTTGGTTGCAGGATAGCCAGTATATTGCAAAGGGTTGAATACATCCACCAATTAACATATCTGTATTGGTTGCCATTCCTGATTGGTGTGAATGCTGTTTTAAACTGTGTTTTTCAGTTTCAATTAATGTCTGAAGAAGTGTTGATTACAATGCAAAAGAGCTGACGTCATTTAATAAAGTGTGTTGTTTTTAAGATATCTGGTCATTTGAGATTCTGGGCTGTGTTTGTAGTTGAGCAGTTATTTTATTTGCTTGTGTTCCAATTTTTGGAAATGATTCCTTTAACCATTAGTGATACATAGTTGAATTCCACTACCATTGCCCTATCAAAATTACTGTCACCCTTAATCGTATTAAATTTGTTGTCCACAAATTCTGTACCCAAAATTGGTTTGTATTTTCTGCCTCATTCTTTGAGAATTTCCTGTGTTATGTTCATAATTAAATTTGTGGGAATCCCCTTTCTGTGAACAATCTCAAAACATACTCAAGTTGTCTGATAAGGTCCTCATGCTGAGATGTCATCCTAACAACTCAAATGCATTGCCCCTTCACCAAGCTTTTTTTTTTTTTGTGTGAAATAGGGATGTGTAGTCCTTTCTCGCCTTCATTCTTACATATGTGTTCGGAGCCGATCTCGCCTTCATTCTTACATATGGGTTCGGAGCCGATCCTCTGCTCTGACTCGCCCAATTACAAAGCTCTAAGTTTCTAAGTTGGCTTGTGCGAAGGTAGGTATCCCATAGTGCACTAGTAACAATCCCCAGATCTCGTTTGCCGTGTCTACGAGTTCAGAAGTGCTCTCTTTCTTGGCTGTGGCTAAGCTGGATATTTGTTTATTCAAAATTGTTGTTGTGATTCTTTTTGACTTTTATAGTTTATAATTAATAACTTATAGTTGTTACTTAGTAGCAATATTTAGGACCTATTCTAGCTTTATCTGTTGCTTGCTTGCTCTCGCCTTCCCTCCGTTTCAGGGCTAGGCCAGTTTAAGTTAGAGGACCTAGTCCTCTATTGCCTTTCCTTGTGTGTTGTTTCCTCAGCAGGGCTAGGCCCGTTTAAGTTAGGGGACCTTGTCCTCTCTTCCTGTTATCCTCTACGTTTACCTTTTGTGATTGTATTTGTGACAAGATGTCTAAAGTATCTATACATCATAAACCTTTAGGTTTTAAAAAGCGTCTTAAATGTTCTCAAAAAAATGTTCCTGACTGATGGACATAGTATCTGTGTTTATTGCCTGGGAGCCATACATCTTCAGGAGACATGTACCTTTTGTCACTCTTAGTTCTTGGGTTCTCCAGGAAAGAAAGAACAAATTGATCTTGAAAAGTCTCCTTAAACCTTCCTTTGAGGAGGATTTAGCCAGCTCTTCGTCGTCTCATTCCAGGTCTCCGTCTTCTAAAAAAGAAAAGGTCAAGTCGGTCAAAAGACGGTCTCCCACACTGTCAGTTTTATCTGGACCGCCACAAAAGATTGCTAAACTGGACAAACCACCTACCTCTTCGGCTCCTCTGCCTTCGAGCCTGGTCGAGGTTATCAATATTGACACTCCGGTTTTGGCCCCAACTTTTTCACAGCAAATTACTGAACCTATACCTCGGAGCCGGTCTAGAGATTTATTACCAGTGTCCCCAACACTCAGCTCTTCGATTTTACAGAGATCTCGATCACCTACCTTTTCTTCCAGATCCTCCAAGAGTCTTTGAGGAGGATGTCGAGAGAGTGGTGCTTAGACTCTTGAAGTTGTCAGTGCTAGCAAATTTGTTCCCGGCTCCGACCCAATCAGTTCCGGAGCCATCAAAGGCCATATTACCTGTTTCTGTTCCTCCTCTGAGCCACATCGGTCTTTCAAAGCCAGATTTATTGGTGCCATTTGTTCTAGCACCCTTACTGTCTGTCTCAGAGCTGTGTTCCGCTCTGATATCTTTGGTGCCGTTCTTGGTGTCTAGGAGCCGAAGCTCACCAGTTGGCCCTGACAGGGATGCTCAACCCGAACTTCGGTTCTGATACTACCTCTCGGTGCGTCGGCTCGGCTGAGCTCGGAGCCTAGTTCCATCTCGGAGCCTGTCGCTCTGGAGCTGAGGGCTACTTTTGCTTCCTTGGAACCGGTGGTGTCCTCGGAGCTGGAGAGATCTGCCTTCGAGATGATGAGCATGCTGTCAAGGTCCTCAACTCCACACAAGGGTACCGATGCTCTTCCCTCTCAAGATCCGACCTCTGTCTCAGCACCATATTTCTCTCTTCACAGCAGAGACCCGCAGCCTCAGGAGCCCCCATTAGGTGGCCCCTAGTCTTCAGAGACCTCCCCAGAATACCCTTCTGAGGAGCCGCCTTGGAAGAGAACTTGCAAGAGGAAGCATGTTGACTCCCCTGATGAGTTCATCACTTCTGACAGACCTCAAGGAGTCAGAAGGGTCCCCTAGGTTGTCCTCTTATGATATCTCTTTCGTAGATATCCTAGAGATCCTGAAACAGAGAGGCGGCTGACCCACTGTCACCCCTTCTGATGAGGAGTCCGTGTACCTGAAGGCTTTCGGGTCTCAACCTTCAGCCTCTTGGGTGTCTCCACCTTTCGATGAGCTGTTAGATTTAGTCAGTCGAAAGGTGTGGGAAATTCCTGATGCCGTGGGACCAGTCCCCAGAAGGCCCAACAAATTTCTTTCAGCTCCCAAATAGAGTTTTTGTCCACAGGTGTACCTGTAGATGCCATGGTGGTGGCAGCAGCCACAAAGAAGGAACTAGTGGAGAGTTCCTCATCTGCCCATCCACCAAACATAGAATCTGGAACAATGGACAGATATGGACACTCAGATCACTGAATTACCTCACCCATTTTACTAGGCTTCAAAGAAATCTCCTAAAGGATCTAGGAGATGCTCTCCAAGGTACTTTTAATTGAAGGAGTCCCTGAGAAGTTTACTGCTCTGTTGTCTACCTTAAACTCCATTGTTAACTTCTCCATGAGACTGATATCTTACGCAACAGATGGAACGAGCAGGGCAGCGGGTTCAGGAGTTTCCCTTAGGAGACGCCCTTGGATGCGCTTATGTAACTTTGCGGATCCCTTCAAATCTACATTTACAAATGCCCCATTTGATGGTTCCTGTCTGTTTGGACCAAAGTTAAGACACACTCACCAGATGCGAGCAGGAAGGAAAAACTGTTTGCCATGGGAGTACATTTTTCCTTCCATGTTCATCGTGTTTCACTGTTGCAGTCATTACTCTTGGGTTATCCTGCTGGCAGGCCTACCCTCAGTCGGCCAGAATTCCAAAGTCTAGGTCTCTTCCCAGATGATGCAGCCGACAACATTTTCTTCAGTCTTTCTGCAGATGTTATGTGATCCTATCTCACCTACATTCTGACTGATGGGTTCGAGCCGATCTTATGCCAAAGAGTCTCTTATTGGCTGAGCTTACTATATCCCAGGATGCACCACTACCAGTCCCCAGATCCGCTTTTGCCGCTAAAGCAAAAAGACGGGTCTCCAGCTGGCTGAGCTAAGTAGTGTCTTTTCACTAACTTTTTCTGTCAGAAAATTGCCATTTCTTTAACAAAAAGCTGTTTTAACAGCTACTCTGTGCTTTTGTGTGTGTTTTGAAAATTTTTTGTGGAAAATTTGTGTGTGATTGGTGTTTGTTCTGGCTACAGGCCCCTTTGATCTGTAGGGCCTTCCCTGTCAGTCAATCCCTTTTGAACCTTTAGGGGTTCTTGGATTCCCTTCGATATATTCATTGTTGTATGCCTTCAGTTGGCTTTAATTTTGCAGGCTGTCATTCTTAACGGCAAGTTAATCTTTGTAGTGTCAGTCTATTTCAAAAGAGTTTTGTCTGTGAGAGAGTTACTGAGTTCTACTTATAATGTCTCAGGCTCCTAGGCCTTCGGCTTTAAGAAGTGCACTAAATGTAGTTTTAAAATGTCTATCACGGATGACCACTCTCTGTGTATATTGTTTGGGCGCCAAGCATTTGCAGGAGTCCTGCAGCGTGTGTCACGCTTTTTCCTCGAGGGTCCTCCAAGAGAGGAAAAATAAACTTATATTGAAAGGCCTTATAAAACCCTCTTTGAAGAGGCTTTAGCATCCTCTCCTTCTCCTGCACCAGTCCGTCGGACCCGACCGCCAAAAGACATAGGCAGGCTTCGGCTCCAAGGACTGCCTCGATGCCTCCAGTCTCGACTCCTCTGGCGGAGCCGATGGCTGGGTCACCTTCATCGGCTCCACTGATCTCGGAGCCGTGAAGGTTGTCCCGCCAGACACTTCCTCCTCGGCGCCTAAGTCCTCCTCGGCACCGATGGAAACTGGTTTGTGCATTCTAGTTATCGGCCAGTCCCTTGGAGAGGCCAACTCTCCTCTAGGTCATCGAGGATGTCAGATTCGGACATAGACAGGGTGCTCCAAAGACTGTTCCAGTCCCCAGTCTTTCAAAAATTTGTTTTGGCTCCAACCCAATTGGCTTCGGAGCCGATAGCCCATTCCATTGCCATTCCTCCTCCGACCGCTTTGGCTCCAGGTGCTGTGGAGATCCTAGGGGGACCAATGCTGTCGGTTCCGAGCCTCCCTCTCGGTGCGGCGTTCCGCCTGCTATCATGGCTCCGGGACGGATACTCCCAGGATTCTGGGGGTCCGGCTTTCAGAGCTATGAGGAGTGCCTTGGCCAAGTCCGGCACCTTCCCTGGGCGTGGAGACTGGGTCTTTGGCAGTTCCCCTGTCCACTGGGGTTCCTCCTCCTGAGGGTTCTGGTCTTTGGAGGAGCCCCCAAGGAAGAGATCGTGCAAGAGGAAGCACGTGGACTCCCAGTCTCTTACATCGGACACTGATCTTGATGATGTGGAGGGGTCCCCAAAGTCGTCCTTGGATGATGTCTCATTCGCAGACATTTTAGAGATCCTTAAGCAACGAGGCAGCTGGATATCCAAACCCCCCTCTGCTGATGAGTCAGTGCTTCTCAAGGCCTTTGGGGCTCAGCCCTCCGCCTCCTGGGTGTCTCCGCCCTTCGACGAGCTCCTGGATTTGGTTTGTCGGAGGGCGTGGGAACATCCAGATACTGTGGAACCAGTGCCTTCTCGCCCTAACAAATTTTTGTCTGCCCCACCCGAGAAGGAGTTCTTGACGAAAGGCGTGGCTGTAGATGCCATGGTGGTGGCATCTGCTACACAACAGGACGTGGCAGAGGCTTCAACGTCCGTCCATCCTCCTAATAAGGAGTCTAGGAGCATGGACCGGTACGGGAAGCGCACCCTGACTTCAGCGGCCTTTACTCTAAGGTCCCTGAATTATTTGGCACATTTTACCAGGCTACAGAGGGATCTGGTCAAGGAGCTGTCAGATTCCCTCTCAGGTAACCTACCTGAGCAGCTAGCCCAGTCGGTTAGCTCTGTTGGCTATCCTTACCTCGATTTCTAACTCGTCCATGAGGCTCATTTCATATGCGGCCGAAGGGGCGGACAGAGCGGCAGGCACAGGCGTAGCTCTACGGAGACAAGCCTGGCTCCGTTTGTGTCATTTCGCGGAGGCCTTCAAGTCTTCCTTCGCCGACGCTCCCTTTGATGGGTCCTCTTTGTTTGGACCTAAGGTAAAAGACACTCTTACCCGCTGTGAGCAAGAGGGAAAAACTTTATCTGCCATAGGTGCACGTTATTCCACTCCCTTTCGGCCTTATCCAAAGGCTAAAAGAGGAGGGAAGATGTGGTTCCGCAAATCACAGAAGTTTTTTCCTCAACAGCAGGAAGATTCCCCTTCCAGAGGCAGAGGACGGGGAAATTTTTCTGGGAGACGCCGTCCCAGAGGCAGCAGAGGGCCCCGCAATTCTGGAGACCGCGAGTCCTTTCGTGGCTCTTCAGCCTCCCACACTTCATGAGGGATTGCCCGGCTGTGCTGCTCCGGAGCCAGTCGGGTGCCGTTTTGCCAAGCACCTAAAAGCCTGGGAGCCCATCACTCAGGACAGATGGGTGCTTCGGATTATTGCCGGAGGTTACACCATTCCCTTCACACACTCACCCCCACCGTCCAAAAAAATCCCGGACCCACCACCCAGTCAAAGGGAAATTGCAGCCGCAGAAGCTTCAAAGCTGCTAGAAAAAGGAGTCATCCAACCGGTCCCCACAGACCAGATCGGATCCGGAAATTACTCAAGGTTCTTTTTAGTGCCAAAAAAGACAGGGGACCTGAGACCAATATTGGATCTCAGCAAACTAAACCAGTCCATCATGAAGTCCAAATTCCGAATGGCCACTTTACAATCCATTCTCCCATTGTTGGAGAAGGATGTTTGGATGTGCTCCATAGATCTCAAGGACGCCTATTATCACATACCGATACATCCGGCGTCCAGGAGGTATCTGCGCTTCAGCCTGGGAGACAGTCATTTCCAATTTTGTGCACTGCCCTTTGGTCTCACAACAGCCCCCAGGGTGTTCACCAAGTGTTTGGCAGTAGTGACTGCTCACCTGAGGAGTCTTGGATTCCAAATGTTTCCCTATCTGGACGACTGGCTCCTGACTGCCACCACCAGGCATCTACTAATAGACAACCTAAAAGCCACCATCTCCCTGGGTGCTTCCCTGGGAATTACATTCAATTGGTCAAAGTCTGTCTTGCTGCCCTCTCAGCGCATAAGATTCATAGGAGCAGAGATAGACTCAAAATTGATGCGCATCTTCCTTCCTACCGAAAGGATTCAAACTTTACAAGGTCAAGTCCAAGCCCTGCTTCCAAGATCCAAAGCCCCAGCCAGGATGGTCCTGCAACTTTTAGGTTCGATGTCTGCCACGGTTCTCCTAGTTCCACTGGCAAGATTGCACATGAGGATTCTTCAGTGGCTGTTATCGACACAATGGTCTTTTCAGAATCTCCCCCTCAATCATCTCATTCTGATTACAGAAACGTGCAAACGGGACCTCCGCTGGTGGCTTCAGCCATCCAATCTGAATCAGGGAAGACCTTTTGTTATTCCCCCTCCGGTGGCCACCCTGACAACGGATGCCTCCCAGACAGGGTGGGGGGGGGGGCATTGTCTGGGCAAGTTAGTTCAGGGCTTTTGGCTTCCAGACGAAACCTTTCTCCATATCAATGTATTGGAAATGAGGGCTGTACTTCTGTCCCTACAGGCCCTCCACAAGTTTCTCCCTCAAGGCGTTATCGCTATCCACACAGACAACATGTCGGTGGTCTGGTATCTAAACAAACAAGGAGGGACCAGATCTTACCCCCTTTGCAGAGAGGCCATGAGGGCGTGGGAATGGGCTGTAGCTACCAACCGTTTCCTGGTAGCGACCCACATTCCAGGGAAATCCAATATATTGGCAGACAGATTAAGCAGGACGATTCTCTCTCCTCACGAGTGGTCCCTGAACGAAACAGTAGCAGCTCAGGTTTTCAGAAGATGGGGGACCCGTGCTGCGACCTGTTTGCAACACCACAAAACACAAAGTGCAAAGGTTCTTTTCCTTGACTCAGGCCAGGGGAGGCAGCTACGGATGCTCTAGCCCAACCTTGGCCAACAGGACTACTTTATGCCTTTCCTCCGGTTCCACTCCTCCCCAAAGTCATCCAGAAAGCTTCCCAATTGGGGTCCACAATGATACTAATTGCTCACACTGGCCTCGCCAGGTATGGTTCCCCTACCTAAAGAAACATGCTCTGGACGGTCCTTGGTTTTGGATCTAACTCCGGACCTGCTGATTCATCAGTCGGGACGACAACACCAGTCCCTTCACACTTTGAAATTAACAGCTTGGCTCCTCCACTTCCGACTTTAGTCAGAAATCACACCTTAGACCCGAAGTTATTCACATTTTATCTTCGCCCACAAACCCACCACTAAGAAATTGTACCTCAGTAAGTGGAAGAGGTTTGCTATCTGGGCTCAACTCAGGGCTTAGACCCTATTACTGCCCGATACCAGAGGTCTTGAAATTTTAACATCCTTGTTTACTCAAGGATCTTCAGTCTCTACTATTAAAGTCCAACTAGCAGCTATCTCCAAATTTCACGAATCCATAGATCCACCGTTGATGAGCAGCAGATTATGTAAAACTTTCATTAAAGGTGCTGTGCTGTTGAGACCCCAGTTTTTCATCCTGCCCCGTGGGATCTTGATTTGGTACTTCGTGCCTTAACATCTTCCCCTTCGAACCGGCTGCTACATGTGAGTTAAAATATCTGTCTTGGAAAACTGCCTTCTTAGTTGCAATTACCTCTGCAAGAAGAGTTTCAGAACTTCAAGCCCTATCTATCAAACCACCGTACTTGATTTTTCACAAGGATAGAGTATCACTTAGGCCTAATCCATCTTTTGTTCCAAAGGTTTGTTCTAATCTCTGTCTCCAACAATCTCTAGAGCTACCAGTTTTCTTTCCAAAATTCTCAAATGAAGCGGAATACACCTTGCATAAATTGGATGTTCACAGGCAATTGCGCTTCTATCTAGACAGGACTCAACAAATTCGAAAAACGGACCAATTGTTTGTGTCCTTTTCAGATAATAAATTGGGTAAAACCATCACTAAAGCTACTATCTCCAAATGGATTAGAGATTGCATAACTCAGGCTTATTCCTCTTCAAATAAGCAACTTACAACATCTATCAAAGCTCACTCTACCAGAGCTATGGCTACTCCAAGCTCGCTATTTCTGAGATTTGTGCTGCGGCTACTTGGTCCAACCCGCACACTTTCATTTCCCACTATAAATTGGATGTGGCATCTAAAGGGCGAGCATCATTTGGTTCCACGGTACTCAGGAGTGTTTTCCAGTGAGCCACCCAGGATTCAGGTGCTAGGGACGCTGTCCCATCAGTCAGAATGTAGGCGAGATAGGATCACATAACATCTTTTAGTTATGTACTCACCATAACTTCAGATGTTTGGGATCCATCTCGCCTACATTCCTAATACCCACCCTCCTTCCCCCTGCCTTGGAGATCAGAAGAGATTGAAAGGTTTTGAGTTCTACTGTTTTTTATCTTGTTTCATCTGACGATGTTATATAAGCAGCGTATGTGTGTATGCATGCATGCGGACAAACTAGATCTGGGGGACTGGTAGTGGTGCATCCTGGGATATAGTAAGCTCAGCCAATAAGAGACTTCGCTCTTTGGCATAAGCGTGCCGAGTCGGAGCCGAGGGATCGGCTCCGAACCCATCAGTCAGAATGTAGCCGAGATGGATCCCAAACATCTGAAGTTATGGCGAGTACATAACTAAAAGTTTGCATTTTCAAATCCGAATTTCAGCACCAAAGTCTTCATTAAAGCTAAGTAGCCGTTGGGGAAACTTTTTTTCTTGCTCCAGACCGATGTCAGAAAAAGTTAACAATTGTATTTCTTGTGGGGAGCAAATACCTCATAAGGATTTTCACTCTTACTGTATTCCTTGCCTAGGCCCAGATCACAACGTTGCTAGCTGTCGGTTTTGTGCTAGATTTAACCAATGCACTATTAAGCGTCGGTTTGATTTTGCATTTCATTACTTTGGCCAAAGATTTAATTATATAATGCCGTCGGACCAGCCGACAACCGGAGTTTACAAAAAACGCAAGGACAAGGAAAAGGAAAGTCATCCGAGGTCCAAAACCGACGACGAGGCCTCTGCTAGGCCAGTCGCCGGTTCTCAGTGAGGCTCTTTTGCAGCCCCTGGCGCCCGCTACCTCAGAGCCACAGGCCACTTCGGACTCCCACATGGAGCCGACTGGGCCTCTGGATACTCAAGGCATTGGACACTCGGAAATCATTCCCTCAGATGTGTCCGGAGCCGCTGAGCAGGCATCGGCTTCTGAGGGTATCTTCAGACCTACACAACTATATATTAAGCCGTCTTCAGCTTCAAAGACAAATACTAAAGCAACTCTAAAGACAAAGAAACAAGTACAGCATTCTCCTACTCAGACTTCCATGCCTAAAAAACAGATGCTCAAAATGGCCGAAGGCCTAATTACTTTGATCAGGGGCTCCCCATCCCCCTCCTGATAAGAGGCCTAGGCAAGAGACAGAGTATGATTCTTCTGATCAGGTTTCTATTTCCTTTGATTCCTCTTCTGAACAGTATTACTCCATGCTTCCCTATGAGGATTCTGATGCTGAATAATCCATTCCTTCAGCCTCTTCTCCTGAGGATTATTCTTTTGGGGAAACCCTGCATACCATGAGGGAGCATTTCCACTGGGAGAGCCAAAATTATTCTGAATCTAAGAAAAGGCTTGGAGACTTTCTGCTACTTCCTCAGCATAGACCCCTTGCTATTCCACCTGTTTTAGACATTGTAGATGTATTTTCAGAGTCGGGCCTGTCCCCTGACTCTTTACCCCCTGCACCTGCTAAGCCAGAGAGATACTACAGGGTTCCAGATTCTCATAAATTCCTATATAAGAACCCCGCTGCTGACCCAGAAACTATATCTCAAGGTCCCAAAGGGGTTAAAGCTTCCACTGCAAAAAAACCCTGTGCCCTCTGATAGGGATTCTAGGGCTCTAGACAGATGGGGAAAAAGTCTACACTTCTGCTACCTTGGCTGTAAGGGCTTTAAATTGTCAGTTTCATATGCTTAAATATCAGCAATATTTGATGTCACTGCTTAAACAGAAATTAACAAATACTGAATGTTCAGAGAACAAGGAATTGCAGGATTTATTGCATGCAGCGGAACAAGTGGGAAAGCATACTTTGCAATGTGGTTATGATTCATTGGAGGCCTCTTGCAGGGCCGCTGTTACAGGTTCTGTTATTAGAAGACATACTTGGTTAAAGGAACAGAATCTGCCTGATCATGTTAAAGCAAAATTAGATGAATCATTGCAGCATGATACTTTGGTACTAAAGCAGAAGAGGTGTTGAAAAAAATGGAGGATAAAGCAAAATCCATGCAGACAGTCAAGGATTTCTTACAGGTACAGCCACCCAGGTTTAGCAGGAAATGGCCACCTAAAAATTGGTCCTTCCAGTGTCAGACAGACCACAAAGAGAGGCAGATACAGGCGTCCTAGAGGCAGATCTCAGCCCCAAGGCTCATACAGGCTAAACAATGGGGTGCTCCTACCTCCAAAAGCAGAGAAGACAAATCACAACCTTACAGAAAACAGTCCCAATGACTTTCCTCTGCCAGATCCAAGCACTTTTCTTTTGACAGTCCCCTTAGGGGGAAAGCTAGCACTTTTTTCATCACATTGGCAAATGGTTAGCCAAGACAAATGGGTCCTGAACATAATGTCCCAAGGCTACAGGTTCCATTTTCACACTCTACCAAGGGCAAAACGTATGCCAGACCTGCCACACAATCAATGGGCAGAGGCACAAAAACTAATTACAGCCCTAATGGACATGAGGGCCATTCAGCAAGTACCACAACAAGAGCAGGGGCAAGGATTTTACTCCAGACTTTTCCTAGTATACAGAAAGGACAGAACCTGGAGACCAATACTGGACCTGTCTATACTAAATACGTTTCTGGAAGTTCCAAAATTCAAGATGTTGACTCTACAGCAGCTACTGCCCATGCTGGGCAAGAAGGCTTGGCTCGTAACTTTGGACCTAAAAGAGGCATGCTTGCATGTCCCAATCAGACAATCTTGCAGAAGATACCTCAGATTCATAGCTGGCTAAATGCATTACCAATTCTCTGCACTGCCCTTTGGCTTATCTACTGCGCCCAGGGTCTTCACAAAATGCCTGGCACCAGTAATTGCGTTATGCAGACAAAGAGGAATTCAAATATATCCCTACTTGGATGATTGCCTAATTCAAGCAGAGACCAAAGACATTCTTTTAAAGCATCTGGCGTTTGTAAAAAGATTACTATCTGGCCTAGGGTACACAGTAAACGAAAAGAAATCCAAACTAGTGCCCTCTCAAGAGATAATATTCCTGGGTGCAAGCTTAAATACAACTGCCCAGATGGCTTATCTCACTCCAGACAAACAAAAGCAAATGACTTCTTACTTCAAGAAATTGGCAACAAAACCCCACTTATCTGCAAGGAAAATCCTGCAGGCCCTGGGTTTCATGGCATCCTGCATTCTACTAATTCCATATGCCAGACTGCATATGAGGAAACTACAATGGTATCTAAAAAGTGTTTGGACTCAGCATTGCCACAGCTTGGAGACAGTAATTACACTCATTCCCTGCCTGCAACAGGAGTTTCAATGGTGGGCAGAAGCCTGTCACCACAACAAGGGTCTGCCATTCAGTTTACCCACAGCCAGACAGACACTAACAACGGATGCATCAGATTATGCGTGGGGGGCCCATATGGCAGGAAAATGTATTCAGGGCACATGGCCTGCAAACCAGATGCATCTTCACATCAAAAAGAGATGCTAGCTGTTCAAAATGCCCTGACAGCTTTCAAGGACCTGCTTCATCCAGGACAGCTACTGATAGACAGACAATACTACAGTCATGTGTTACATAAACAAGCAGGGAGGTGCACATTCCTACCCCTGCTGCAGACAAGCATTGACCTTATGGGACACAGCATTGGCTTTTCAAATTCACCTGCAAGCACAATTCCTGCCAGGAAAAACAAATACTGTGGCAGACGAACTAAGCAGAAACCTCATGGATCCCCATGAATGGAAAATGGAATCCTAAAGTCTTCAGCATGCTAATAAGGAAATGGGGATGCTCAGACATAGATCTGTTTGCCTCCCCTCACAACTGCCAATTGCAGAGATTTTGCACAAGGATTTATCACAAGCAAGCATGGAAAGTGGACGCCCTATCCTTCAGCTGGAAAAATCCAACAGTATATGCCTTTACTCCACTCCCTCTCCTTCCCAGGGTACTCCTAAAGGTCAGACAAGAGAAGCCAAAAAGGATACTGATTGCACCAGACTGGCCACTCCAGCACTGGTACCCAGTCCTAAAGAGCTTGTCTCAAGGTCCAGCATGGGTATTGCCTCAGACTTCTCACTTGCTGACCCAACAAAACAATCAGATCCTGTGCAGCCATCTCAGGACTTTAAATCTGGCAGCATGGCGGATAATGTAACCATTCAGAACACTCCTCTTTCAAAAGCTGTTATGGATGTTATCTGGGAGGCCAGGAGGCCCAGTACCAGAAAATCTTATGCAGAAAAATGGAAGAGATTCTGTGCTTGGAACCAGGAACAAGGCATTGACACGTGTACCAAATATCACTCAGATTTTACAATACCTAACTGAGATGCTGAACAAAGGCCTTTCTTTCTCATCAATTAAGATTCATGCCTCTGCCATTTTAGCCCATTACAATACGGAACCACCTATCTTTTCTCATCCTTTAATAAGGCAGTACCTCAGAGGGGCCAAAAACATTAGGCCTCCAAGGAGAGCACCAATTCCGGCCTGGGACCTCAATTATGTTTTGGAAAAACTCACACTGCCTCCTTTCGAGCCAGCTTCAACAGCAGATATAAAATTCTTATCCTGGAAAACAGCTCTACTCCTAGCAATAACCTCAGCAAGGCGAGTCTCGGAGTTACAAGCACTCATGGCTGTGGAACCTTTTATCATTTTTCATCCAGACAGGGTTTCTCTGAGGACAAATCCTACATTTATGCCTAAGGTGGTATCCAATGTGGCCCTCAACCAAACCATTCACTTGCCTACCTTTTATCCAAATCCACAGAACAAGGGTGTGAAAATTCTGCATTCTTTGGACATACACAGACAGTTACGCTTCTGTTTGGACAGAACTAAAGCTTTCAGAAAGACTGAGCAACTTTTAGTGTCATATGCTGCAGGATCACAAGGAAAGGCTATCTCAAAACAGACTATTTCTAAAAGGATAGGCCACTGCATCCGTTTCTGCTATTTTCAACTTGGCAAATCAGTGCCTAAGGGCATTAGGCCTCATTCCACCATAGCAGCAGCCTCTTCAGCAGCCTTCCTCAGAGGAGTACCAACCAGATATCTTAGAGGCTGCAACTTGGAGTTCAGTGCACATCTTCACAAAGCACTACCACTTACCTCTTTACTCGAAGTCCAGAGCAGGCTTTGCCACTGCAGTTCTGCAGGGACTCATAGCCTCTCCTAATCCTATTTAGCCCAGCCACCCATCCTCCGCTTTGGGATTCAACCCAAGAGTAATGACTGCAACAGTGGAACACGATGAACATAGTACAGTTGTGTACCTACCATAAATGTAGATGTTTGAGTGTATTCACTGTTGCAGTCCAGGTTACCCACCCACCACCCCCTTCTCTTTGCTGGGACTTATCTGCACTTCTCTATCCTATACAACCTATTTGGTGTATTTGCTTGTAGATAACGAAAATGTTATTTTTGTGCATGCATTTTTATTGGCATATTTTTCAGCCTACCAATTTGGGGGCACCTGACATCTGGGGTAAGAAAAACTGAAGAAAATGGCATCCGCTTCATCTTTTATACCCCTGGCACACTGACGTCAGGGAAGAGGCGACAGCAACCGACGCCGGATCTAGACTTTGGAATTCTGGCCGACTGAGGGTAGCCTGCCAGCAGGATAACCCAAGAGTAATGACTGCAACAGTGAATACACTCGAACATCTACATTTATGGTAGGTACCCAACTGTACTTTTCTAGACCATACCCTAAGGGTCAGAGAGGTGGAAAAATGTGGTTCAAGAAATTCTCAGAGATTTTTCCTGGATGCACAAGGTGATTCCTTCTCCAGAGGCAGAGGAGGAGGAAGTCATGGTAGATGTTGCCTCAGAGGCAAGGGGGGTCTGCAAAACCAGGGTGGCTATGATTCCTTTCGTGGACGTCCCTATTAGTGCTCCTGAAGTGGAGCCTGACTGTGCTTCTCTGGAGCCAGTTGGGGGTCGCTTATCTTTGTACCCAGAAGCCTGACACGACATCACACAAGACAAGTGGGTACAAAGAATAATTTCCAGAGGATACTCCATGCCCTTCACTTTTCTACCTCATCTAACCAAGAAAATCCCAGATATTCCACCCAATCACAGGGATCAAGCAACTATAGAAGTCCAAAAGTTGCTTCAAAAGAGAGTCATCCAAACCGTTCCCGCAGACCAGATAGGATTTGGAACTTACTCCAGATTCTTTTTCGTACCAAAATGAACAGGGGACTGGAGGCCCATTTAAAAGAATTGGTAAAGAAGTCCTAGTGCCGAATGGTAACACTGCAGTCTATACTCCGTCTGTTAGGGAAAGACAATTGAATGTGCTCCATAGACCTCCAAGATGTGTACTACCACATAAAAATGGACAGAGCATCAAGGAGTCTTTTACGCATCCGGCTGGGAGCCAGTCATTAACAATTTTGTGCTCTGCCCTTTGGTCTCACCACAGCCCCCAGGGTGTTCACCAAATGCATGGCAGTAGTAATGGCTCACTTGAGACGTCTTGGATTCCAAGTGTTTCCGTACCTGGATGACTGGCTCCTGACTGCCACCACCAGGCACCTACTTCTACAAGCCAGGGATTCAACCATCTGAGTCTGCACTCAGTTAGGCGTTACTGTAAATTAGGAAAGGTCTGCCTTGTCGCCCTCTCAATATGCGACTTTTATAGGCACAGAAATAGACAGTCGCAGTGATGGCTCGCCTTCCTTCAAACAGAATACAAAATCTAAGACAACAAATATAAAGTCAAAGTGAAGACAGTGCTCATACTTCTAGGAACCATGGCTTCTACCATAACTCTAGTTCCGCTAGCCACACTACATATGAGAATTCTTCAATGGCTACTCTTTTCCCAGTGGTCTGTCAAGCAACTACCTCTGTCTCATCCCATTTTCATAACAGAATCTTGCAAAAAGGACCTTCGTTGGTGGATCCAGTCCAGTCCACTAATGATAGGGAGACCATTCATTCCTCGCCAGCCCATTGCTACTGTGACCACGGATGCCTCCCAGATTTGGGGGGGGGCATTATCCAGGAAGGACAGTCCAAGGCACATGGCAAGAACACAAGGCTGACTTGCATATCACTGTTTTAGAGATGAGAGCAGTGCTACTAGCATTGCAAGCACTTCACAACTTTCTTCCTCTAGGGACAATAGTAATCCAATCGGACAATATGTCAGTTGTATGGTATATAAACAAACAAGGGGGAACCATATCCTATCCCCAATGTCGAGAGGCTCTTGGTGTTTGGCCCTCGGGACTTTTTTATGCTTTTCCTCCCTTTCCGCTAATATCGAACGTGATCCAGAAAGCAAAGACTCTGGAAAGCAGAATGATTCTCATCACTCCTTACTGGTCTCATCAGATTTGGTTCCCCTTTCTCAGGCCTCACCCTCTTGATGATCCATGGACTTTGGACCCAGTTCCAGACCTTCTGACACACGTCAGGCACGTTCCATCCCTGCCTCCACACCCTCAATTTGACAGCGTGGCTGCTCCACTTCCATCCCTAGTCAGACTTCATGATTTCTCCTCTGCAGTTACTCATATCTTGACGTCTTCTCACAAACCTTCTACGAGAAAATTGTACACTAGTAAATGGAAAAGATTTTCTCTCTGGGCATGAGCTACAAACATAGATCCATACACAGCCTCCATTTCCTTAGTGTTAGAATTTCTAACCAAACTTTTTCATCAGGGATCAGCTGCTGCTACAATCAAAGTTCAATTAGCAGCTTTCTCCAATTTTCATTTGGGACAACATGAACCTAATCTTATGGCTCATTGATTGTGTAGATCATTTTTGAAAGGCACTACCCTGCTAATACCTCATTTTCAAGAACCTACATCTCCTTGGGATCTAAATTTTGTTCTTTCAAAACTTAACCTCACCACATTTTGAACCTTCACATACTTGTGATTTAAAGTTCCTTTCATGGAAGACCATTTTTCTGATAGCCATTACATTCGCCAGCAGAGTGTCAGAACTGTAAGCACTCTGTCAAACCTCCTTACTTGATTTTTCATAGAGACAGAATTTACCTTCGCACAAATCTGTCCTTCATCCCCAAAGTTTGTTCTCAATCTAATTTTAATCAAACTGTTGGAACTGCCAGTCTTTTTTCCTAAGTATTCAAACAAAGCGGAATACAAGTTCCATCAACTTGATGTACACAGACAGTTAAGGTTCTGTCTACATAGAACCAAAGAGATGTTCTTCATCTCACATTGCTGCAGTCCTTACACTTGGGTAGTCCGCTGTCCTCGGTCGGCCCGAATATCAAAGTATAAGGCTGACGTCGGTCAAGGCGCATTAGACTGACATCAGGACGTCAGGGTACAAATGCGCATGACCGACGTCATATCCTCAGTCTTTTTTGCCGCATGGTCCAATGCAGAAGCAGCGTTGCAAGTGCCGTTCGGCGTTCTGAAATTTTTCGAATTCGGAGTTTCAGACCGAGTCAAAGTTGGCTAAGTACCCGTTGGGAATATTTTAGTTTTTCTTGCCTCAGTGGTTTACCGGATGTCAGAAAAGTGAATAACTGTATTTCTTGTGGGAAACAGATACCGCATAGAGATTATCATACTTTGTGTATTCCTTATTTAGGGCCTGAGCACGACGTTGTTGGGTGTCGCTTTTGTGCTAGGTTCAATAAGCGCACTATTGCGAAGGTTAGATTGTGCCAGGTTAGTCTTTGGGAAGCGGTGCAATTATAATATGCCGCCGGATGCTCCGACGCCCGCTTCTTCAAGAAGCGCAAAGACAAAGCAGCTAAGCCCAGGCAAGAAGAGTCCGTGCCGGACGCCGGTTCTTGAGGTGTCGGTGGAACCGGGGTTCCCGGAGGTTTCTCTGAAGTCCCAGGGGGAGACTTTGTTATTGCAGGATGTGGCCTCTCAGGAGGCAGGTCAGGCTGAAGGGGCTTCTCAGGTTACTGTACTCCCCTCCCTTCCTAGGGTGGTTAGGCCCTCTCCTTCTGTTTCCAAGGCTTCTCCCAGAGGCAGGCCAGGTTTAGCTTCTGTTGGTGTCACTCCTAGTTCTTCAGGATCTGTGCCCAAGAAGCACATGCTCAAAATGGCAGAAGATTTGATTACTTTGATTAGAGGTTCTTTGCCCCCTCCTGATAAGAGACCTAGGGTGGAACCTGAGTTGGGGAGTTTTGAGCAGGCTTCGGATGTTTCAGAGTCTTCGGCTGAAGACTTGCAGGAGTATTCTCCTTATTCTGATTCTGATGTGGAGGATTCTACTCCTTCTGCTTCTCCTCCTGAGGATTTTTCTTTTTCAGAGACTCTTCATTCCATGAGGGAACATTTTAAGTGGGAAGGTCAGGACTTCTCTGATTCCAGGAAAAGGCTTAGGGAATTTTTGTTTTTACCCCAGCATAGGCCTTTGGCTATACCTCCTGTTCTGGATGTTGTGGAAGATGTATTTGCAGAGGCTTCTCTTAATCCTGATTCTTTGCCTCCTGCTCCTGTTAAACCGGATAGGTATTACAGGGTGCCTGAAGCTCATAAGTATCTTTTTAAGACTCCTAGGGCGGACCCAGAAACTGTTAGTCAGGGGCCTAAGGGTGTCAAGGCTTCTGTTGTAAAAAATCCGGTTCCTCCAGATAAAGAGGCCAGGGCTTTGGATAGATGGGGAAAGAAGGTCTATACTTCTTCCACCCTAGCTATGAGGGCTTTGAATTGCCAGTTTCACATGTTGAAATACCAAAACTATCTACTTTCTCAATTGAAGTCTAAGGTAGATGCTCTGGCGGAAGGTATTGAGTGTAAGGAATTACAAGATTTGGTACATGTTTCTGAACAGGTGGGTAAGCATTCTTTGCAATGTGGTTTTGATGCTGTACAGGCCTCGTCTAGGGTGGCTGCCACTGGGTCAGTTCTTCGCAGGCACGCCTGGCTGAGGGATCAGAATTTATCTGACCATGTTAAGACTAGGATTCTAGATGCTCCTTTACAGTCTGATGTGTTGTTTGGTTCACCTGTGGAAGCAGTCTTAAAGAAGATGGAAGACAAGGCTAAGTCTATGCAGACTGTTAAAGATTTTTTGCAGGTTCAGCCTCCTAGGTTTAGTAGGAATTGGCCTACCAAGGGGTGGACGTATCCTTCTTATGATTCCCAGTCTAGGGGTAGATCTAGACGTGGTAGGGGCAGAGCTCAGGGCTCTTTCAGGCCTAGAACAGGGAGTTCACCTGCACAGTCTTCTGGTGAGGGCAGGGGTCAGTCCTTTCGTAAACAGGCCCAATGACCTACCTTTTCAGCTGCCAGAGCCTTCTCGTTTGGCAGCACCTTTGGGAGGAAGGTTGGCACTTTTCAAGGAAAATTGGAGTTTAATTACCCAAGACAGATGGGTATTGGATATCGTACACCAAGGTTACAGGTTTTATTTCCATACCTTGCCTCCTTTCAAAGGCATGCCAGACGTTCCTCCTCAGCAAAGAATAGAGGCTCACAAACAAATTTCTCTGCTACTTCAAATAGGGGCCATACAGCCAGTCCCTCTGCCAGAAGTGGGCCTAGGATTTTATTCTCGCCTGTTCCTAGTACCAAAGAAGGGGAACACGTGGAGACCAATTTTGGATTTATCTATCCTCAACACTTATCTGGACATTCCCAAGTTCAAAATGTTGACGTTACAACAGCTTTTACCTCTGCTGGGCAAAGATCACTGGATGGTAACTCTGGATCTCAAGGAGGCTTACCTTCATGTTCCTATCAGGCTAAGTTGCAGGAAGTATCTGCGTTTTCGGGCTGGGACTTCTCATTATCAGTTCTCTGCATTGCCCTTTGGCTTATCTACTGCGCCCAGAGTGTTCACGAAAGTTCTGGCTCCAGTGATAGCTTTCTTCAGGCTAAAAGGAATACAGATTTATCCTTATTTGGACGATTGCCTGATTCTGGCTCCAGGAAGGGACGAACTTCTTCATCATTTGCAATATGTGATAGCAGTGCTAAGATGCCTGGGGTATTCTGTGAACGAAATAAAGTCCAGTCTAGTACCCTCTCAGGACATGTGCTTTCTGGGTGTAAGACTGAATACAGCATCCCAGATGGCCTTTTTGACCCCGGACAAACAAAAGAATCTTTCCCTTTACTTCCATCAGTTGTCTCATCAGTCCAGGCTGACTGCAAGGACAGTCCTTCAAGCCTTGGGGTTCATGGCATCTTGTATTCTGGTACTTCCCAATGCCAAACTGCATATGAGGAAGCTACAATGGTATCTCAAAAATGTATGGACACAGCACTGCCAGGATATGGACGCTGTCATTCAGATAATACCTTGCATTCAAAAGGAATTTTTGTGGTGGGCTCAGGAATGTCACCTGAACAAGGGACTCTCTGTGACCCGGCCAGAGGCGAGTCAGATTCTAACGACAGATGCCTCAGACAAAGCTTGGGGAGCTCATCTAAATGGAAAGTGGATACAAGACACGTGGCCTGCCAGACTACAACATCTACATATCAACTTGTAGGAGATGTTAGCAGTCCAATTTGCATTAATAGCTTTCAAGGATTTACTTCTTCCAGGGCAGGTGTTGATTCTAACAGACAACACAACTGTCATGTGGTACATCAACAAGCAAGGGGGAACACATTCTTATCCTCTATGCAGGCAAGCAATGATTCTGTGGGAGACTGCTCTCAGTTTACAGCTAAATCTTCAGGCAAGGTTTCTGCCGAGCACAGAACTCCTTAGCAGATGTGTTGAGCAGACGAATTATGGATCCCCACGAGTGGAAATTGGATCCTCATGTATTTCAGAAATTGACAGTGTCATGGGGAACTCCAGACATAGATCTGTTCGCTTCTCCACTAAACTACCAGCTGCCAAAGTTTTGCACAAAAAGGTTTCATCCCACAGCCTGGAAAGTGGATGCTCTTTCTTTCAATTGGAGCAATCTTCATGTGTATGCCTTTCCACCTCTGCCTCTCCTCCCAAAGGTACTTCTAAAGGTCAGACAGGACAAGCCAAAGATGATTTTAATAGCTCCAGATTGGCCTCGACAGCACTGGTACCCATTACTGAGAAGTCTGGTACGGGAGCCTCCATGGCCTTTGCCTTCGATTCCACACCTGCTGTCTCAGGAGAACAGTCATTTACTCAATGTCAAACTTCACTCTCTTCATCTAACAGCCTGGCATATTCTGTTTTGAACCGTGGAGGGTCTCAACTTCCACAGCAAGTTTTGAATGTTATTTTGGAAGCCAGAAGGCCTAGTACAAGGAAAGTGTACGCAGATAAATGGAAGAGATTTTTATTTTGGAGTGCAGCAAAGGAATTTGATGTTTCTGAGCCTAATTTAAGTGCGTCTCTTCAATATCTTACTGAGTTACTGGACAAAGGTTTGTCCTTCTCTTCTATTAAGGTTCATGCTGCAGCAATTTCTGCTCACTATGACTGTGACCCACCATTGTTTTCTCATCCTTTGTTCAAGCAATTTCTTAGAGGGGCAAAGAATATAAGACCCCACGTAGAGCTCCTACTCCTGCTTGGGATCTCAATTTTGTGTTGGAGAAACTCACTCTACAACCTTTTGAGCCTGCAGCTACTGCCGAGTTGAAATATTTATCATGGAAGACTGCTTTTTTGTTGGCCATTACCTCTGCAAGAAGGGTTTCTGAATTACAGGCCCTTATGGCGGTTGAGCCTTTCTTAATTTTCCATAGGGATAGGGTATCTTTATACTAATCCTTCCTTTATGCCTAAAGTGGTTTCTAGTGTGGCTTTAAACCAAACTATTCATTTCCCTACTTTTTATGCAAATCCCCAAAATAAAGGGGAAAAGATTTTGCACACTTTAGATGTACACAGGCAGTTGCGATATTATTTGAGCAGAACTAGAGGGTTCAGGCAGTCTCAGCAGTTATTTGTTTCTTTTGCTTTGAGTTCTCAGGGCAAGCCTGTGTCAAATCAAACTATTTCTAAGTGTATTGGGTTTTGCATTGCTTTCTGTTATTCCCATCATGGTAAGGAGATTCCAGCTGGGATTAGGCCTCATTCCACTAGGGCTACTGCCACTTCGACAGCTTTTTTAAGGGGGGTGGCAACTAAAGATATTTTGGAGGCAGCTACTTGGAGTTCAGTGCATACTTTCTCTAAGCATTATCACCTTCCACTTTACTCTAAGTCTAGGGCTGGTTTTGCCACTGCTATTTTACAGGGCATTTTGGCAGCTCCTGCTGCTTTATAGTTTTGCCATCCTCCCTTACCTCTGCTTTGGGATTCTACCCAAGTGTAAGGACTGCAGCAATGTGAGATGAAGAACATAGTACAGTTTTGTACCTACCATAAATGAAGATGTTCGAAGATCCACATTGCTGCAGTCCAATTTACCCTCCCTCCTTCCCCTCTGTAGTTAGAGGCGGTTGTGTGGGTTGGGTTGTAAATATTGTGTATATTGTATATTTTGTACCTATTATTAGTGCAAGGGTGGTTGGTTGGTTGTTTGCTGTCTTTTGGTTTTGACCTTTCTTTTTAGGGTCTTCTGACATCTGGGGCAAGAAAAGACTGAGGATATGACGTCGGTCATGCGCATTTGTACCCTGACGTCCTGATGTCAGTCTAATGCGCCTTGACCGACGTCAGCCTTATACTTTGATATTCGGGCCGACCGAGGACAGCGGACTACCCAAGTGTAAGGACTGCAGCAATGTGGATCTTCGAACATCTACATTTATGGTAGGTACAAAACTGTACTTTTAGGAGATCAGACCAATTGTTTGTATCCTTTTCGGAGATGAGAAAAGGTGTGCCAGTCTCCAAGATAATGATGTTCATCGTGTTTCACTGCTGCAGTCATTACACTTGGGTTATCCTGCTGGCAGGCTACCCGCAGTCGGCCTGAATTCCAAAGTCTTGGTCCGGCGTCAGTTGCTGTCGCCTCTTCTCTGACGTCAGTGCGCCAGGGGTATAAAAGATGCAGCCGAAGCCATTTCCTTCAGTCTTAATTGCCGCGCGGTGCCCGAAGCAAAAGCAGTTCGCAAGTGCCGGTCGGCCCACTCCTGAGATTTTCGTAATTGAATTTCAGATCCGAAGTCTTCAATAAAGCTAAGTACCCCGTTGGGGAAACTTTTTTTTCTTGCTCCAGACAGATGTCAGAAAGTTAACAATTGTATTTCTTGTGGGAAGCAAATACCTCATAAGGATTTTCATTCTTACTGTATTCCTTGCCTAGGCCCTGATCACGATGTTGCTAGTTGTCTGTTTTGTGCTAGATTTAACCAACGCACTATAAAGCATCGGTACGATTTTGCTTTTCATTACTTTGGCCGCAGGTTTAACTATATAATGCCGTCAGAACAACCGATGACCGGAATTCATAAAAAATGCAAGGATAAAGAAAAAGATAGGCATCCGAGGTCCAAAACCGACGACGAAGCCGCTTCTAGGCCAGCCGCCAGTGCTCAGTGAGGCGCTTTCGCAGCCCCTGACTCCCGCTACCTCAAAGCCACAGGCCGCCTCCGACTCCCACGTGGAGACAACTAGGCCTTTGGATACTCAAGGTATTGGCCCTTCGGATATCAATCCCTCAGATGGGCCCGGAGCCACTGAGCAGGCATCGGCTTCTGAGGGTGTTTTCAGACCTACACAACTTTATATAAAGCCTACTTTCAGCATCCAAGACAAAGTCTAAAGCAGTTTTAAAGACAAGGAAGCAAGTACAGCATTCTCCAGGGCAGACTTCTATGCCTAAGAAACAGATGCTCAAAATGGCCGAAGACCTAATTACTTTGATCAGGGGTTCCCATCCCCCTCCTGAAAAGAGGCCTTGGCAAGATACTGAATATGATTCCTCTGATCAGGTTTCCATTTCCTCTGATTCTTTTTCAGAACAGGGATATTCTATTCCTCCCTATGAGGATTCTGATGCTGAAGATTCTATTCCTTCAGCTTCTCCTCCTGAGCATTACTCATTTGAGGAAACCCTGCATACCATGAGGGAACATTTCCACTGGGATAGCCAGGATTATTCAGATTCTAAGAAAAGGCTTAGAGACTTTCTGTTGCTGCCCCAGCACTGACCTCTTGCAATTCCTCCTGTTCTAGACATAGTAGATTATGTTTTTTCAGAGTTCGGCCTGTCCCCAGACTCTTTACCTCCTGCCGGACAGGTAATATAGGGTTACAGATTCCCATAAATTTCTTTATAAAAACCCTGCTGCTGACCAACAAATTATCTCACAGGGTCCCAAAGGGGTCAAGGCTGCTTCTGCTAAAAACCCTGTCCCCTCAGATAGAGATTCCAGGGCTCTGGACGGATGGGGGAAAAAAGTTTACACTTCTGCTACCTTGGCTGTAAGGGCTTTAAATTGTCAGTTTCATATGCTCAAATATCAGCAGTACTTAATGTCTCTGTTAAAACAAAAAGTGTTGATAATTTCTGAATGTTCTGAGAACAAAGAATTGCAGGATTTAAGTGGGAAAACATACTTTGCAATGTGGTTATGATTCACTGGAGGCCTCGTGTAGGGCCGCAGTTACAGGTTCTGTTATTAGAAGGCATGCTTGGTTAAAGGAACAGAATCTGCCTGATCATGTTAAAGCAAAATTATTGGACGCTCCATTACAGCATGATACTTTGTTTGGTGTTAAGGCAGAAGAGGTGTTGAAGAAAATGGAGGATAAAGCTAAATCTATGCAGACAGTAAAGGATTTCTTACAAGTACAGCCACCCAGATTTAGCAGGATTTGGCCTTCTAAGAATTGGTCCTTTCCAGTGGCAGACAGACCACAAAGAGGCAGATTCAGATGCCCTAGAGGCAGGCAACAGCCCCAGGGCTCATACAGGCCCAGACAATGGGGTGTTTCTACCTCCAAAAGCAGAGAAGACAAATCACAGCCTTATAGGAAACAGTCCCAATGACTTCCCTCTGCCAATGCCAAGCACTTATCTTTTGGCAGCTCCCTTAGGGGGAAAGTTAGCACTTTTTTCACAAAATTGGCACAGGATCACCCAGGACAAATGGGTCTTAAATATAGTCTCTCAGGGCTACAGGTTCCACTTTCACACCCTTCCAAAGGCAAAAGGTATGCCAGACCTGCCACACAATCAATGGGTAGAGGCACAAAAACAAGTTTCATCTCTCATGGACATGAGGGCTATTCAGCCAGTGCCACAACAAGAGCAGGGACAAGGATTTTACTCAAGACTTTTCTTAGTACCAAGAAAGGACAAAGCCTGGAGACTAATTCTGGACCTATGTATTCTAAACACTTTTCTGGACATTCCAAAATTCAAAATGTTGACTCTGAAGCAGCTTCTGCTCATGCTGGGCAAGAAGGCTTGGCTTGTAACTTTGGACCTCAGAGGCATACCTGCATGTTCCAATCAGACAAACTTGCAGAAGATACCTCAGATTCATAGCTGGCTCAATGCAATGCCCTTTGGTTTATCTACTGCGCCCAGTGTCTTCACAAAATGCCTGGCACCAGTAATTGCATTTTGCAGACAGAGGAATTCAAATATTTCCCTACTTGGACGACTGCCTAATTCAAGCAGGGACCAAAAACATTCTACTAAAGCATCTGGCATTTGTAAAAAGATTGCTAATTTGCCTAGGGTACACAGTAAACGAAAAGAAATCAAAACTAGTACCCTCTCAAGAGATAATATTCCTGGGTGCAAGCTTAAATACAACTGCCCAGATGGCTTATCTCACGCCAGACAAACAAAGGCAACTGACTTCTTACTTCGAAAACATGGCAACAAAAACCCAGATGTTCTTCATCCCACATTGCTGCAGTCCTAACACTTGGGTAGTCCGCTGTCCCAGTCGGCCCGAATACCAAAGTATAAGGCTGACGCCGGTCAGGGCGCATTAGTCTGACGTCAGGACGTCAGGGTACAAATGCGCATGACCGACGTCATATCCTCAGTCTTTTTTGCCGCATGGTCCGATGCAGAAGCAGTTTTGCGAGTGCAGGTTGGCGTTCTGAAATTTTCTGAAGTCGGAGTTTCAGACCGAATCAAAGTTGGCTAAGTACTGCTGGGGAATATTTTGGTTTTTTTCTTGCCTCAGTATTTAACCGGATGTCAGAAAAAGTGAATAATTGTATTTCTTGTGGGAAGCAGATACCTCATAGGGATTACCATACCTTGTGTATACCTTGCTTAGGGCCTGAGCACGACGTTGTTGGATGTCGCTCTTGTGCTAGATTTAACAAACGCACTATTAAGAGAAGGCTAGACTGTGCCAGGTTAGATGTTCTTCGTTCCCCATTGCTGCAGTCCTTACTATCGGTGGATGCTTTGGCGGAAGGTATTGAGTGTAAAGAGTTGCTGGATTTGGTTCATGTGTCTGAACAAGTGGGTAAGCATTCTTTGCAATGTGGTTTTGATGCTGTACAGGCCTCCTCGAGGGTGGCTGCTACTAGTTCTGTTCTTCGCAGGCATGCCTGGTTGAAGGATCAGAATTTAGCTGAGCATGTTAAGACAAGGATTTTGGATGCTCCTTTACAGTCTGATGTGTTGTTTGGATCGCCTGTGGAAGCAGTTTTAAAGAAAATGGAGGACAAAGCTAAGTCTATGCAAACTGTTAAAGATTTTTGCAGGTGCAGCCACCAAGTTTAGTAGAAATTGGCCTGCTAAGGGGTGGACATATCCTGCTTATGATTCCCAGTCTAGGGGTAGGTCTAGACGTGGTAGGGGCAGGGCTCAAGGTTCTTTTCGCCTAGATCAGGAGTTCACCTGCTCAGACTTCTGGTGAGGGCAGGGGTCAGTCCTTTCAAACAGACCCAATGACCTGTCTTTTCAGCTGCCAGTAGATTCTCGTCTGGCAGCTCCTTTGGGAGGAAGACTGTCTCTTTTCAAAGAAAATTGGGATTTAATTACTCAAGACAAATGGGTGTTGGATATCATTCACCACGGTTACAGATTTTATTTCCATACAATGCCCCCTTTCAAAGGCATGCCAGACGTTCCTCCTCCACAAAGAAAAGAGGCTCACAAGCAAGTTTCTCAGTTACTCCAGATGGGGGCCATTCAGCCAGTCCCTGTATCAGAAAGGGGCCTAGGATTTTATTCTCGCCTGTTCCTAGTACCAAAGAAGGGGAACACGTGGAGACCAATTTTGGATTTATCTCTCCTCAACACTTTTCTGGACATTCCCAAGTTCAAGATGTTGACGTTACAGCAGCTTTTACCTCTGCTGGGCAAAGATCACTGGATGGTAACTTTAGATCTCAAGGAACATAATCACATTTAAAACTTGTTGAGGAAGTTGAGACCTGCTGTGTTTCAACACAGAATATGCCAGGCTGTTAGATGAAGAGAGTGAAGCTTGACATTGAGCAGATGACCATCCTTCTGAGATAACAGATGAGGAATCAGAGGTAAAGGCCATGGAGGCTTCCTTACGAGACTCCGTAGTAGTGGGTACCAGTGTTGCCGAGGCCAATCTGGAGCTATCAAAATCATCCTTGGCCTGTCTTGTCTGACCTTTAATAGTACCTTTGGAAGAAGAGGCAGAGGAGGAAAGGCATACACATGAAGGTTTTTCCAACTGAAAGACAGAGCATCCACTTTCCAAGCTGTGTGATGAAACCCCTTTGTGCAATACTGTGGCAGCTGGTGGTTTAGTGGAGAAGCGAACAGATCTATGTCCTGAGTTCCCCATGCCACTGTCAATTTTGAAATACATGAAGATCCAGTTTCCACTCGTGGATCCATGATTTGTCTGCTTAACACATCTGCTAAGGAGTTCTGTGCTCGGCAGAAACCTTGCCTGAAGAGTTAGTTGCAAGCTTAGCGCAGTCTCCCATAAAATCATTGCTTGCCTGCATAGAGGATAAGAATGTGTTCCCCCTTGCTTGTTGATGTACCACATGACAGTTGTGTTGTCTGTTAGAATCAACACCTGCCCTGGAAGAAGTAACTCCTTGAAAGCCACTAATGCAAACTGGACTGCTAACATCTCCTTCATGTTGATATGTAGATGCTGTAGTCTGGCAGGCCACTTGTCTTGTATCCACTTTCCATATAGATGAGCTCCCCAAGCAATGTCCGAGGCATCTGTCGTTAAAATCTGACTCGCCTCTGGCCGGGTCACAGAGAGTCCCTTGTTTAGGTGACATTCCTGAGCCCACCACAAAAATTCTTTTGAAGGCAAGGTATTATTTGAATGACAGTGTCCAAATCCTGGCAGTGCTGTGTCCATACATTTTGAGATACCATTGTAGCTTCCTCATATGCAGTTTGGCATTGGGAAGCACCAGAATACAAGATGCCATGAACCCTAATGCTTGAAGGACTGTCCTTGCAGTCAGCACGGACTGATGAGATAGTTGATGGAAGTAAAGTGATAGACTCTTTTGTTTGTCCGGGGTTAAAAGGCCATCTGGGCTGCTGTATTCAGTCTCACACCCAGAAAGCACATGTCTTGAGAGGGTACTAGACTGGACTTTATTTCGTTCACAGAATACCCTAGGCATCTTAGCACTGCTATAACATATTCCAGATGCTGTAGAAGGTCTTCTTTTTCTTGAGCCAGAATCAGGCAGTCGCCCATGTAAGGATACATTTGAATTCCACGAAGCCTGAATTAAGCTATCAGTGGAGCCAGAACCTTTGTGAATACTCTGCAGTAGATAAGCCAAAGGGCAATGCAGAGAACTGATAATGAGAATTTCCAGCTCGAAACCGCAGATACTTCCTGCAACTTAGCCTTATAGGCACATGAAGGTAAGCTTCCTTGAGATCTAAAGTTACCATCCAGTGATCTTTGCCCAGCAGAGGTAAAAGCTGTTGTAACGTCAACATCTTGAACTTGGGAATGTCCAGAAAAGTGTTGAGGAGAGATAAATCCAAAATTGGTCTCCACGTGTTCCCCTTCTTTGGTACTAGGAACAGGCGAGAATAAAATCCTAGGCCCCTTTCTGATACAGGGACTGGCTGAATGGCCCCATCTGGAGTAACTGAGAAACTTGCTTGTGAGCCTCTTTTCTTTGTGGAGGAGGAACGTCTGGCATGCCTTTGAAAGGGGCATTGTATGGAAATAAAATCTGTAACCGTGGTGAATGATATCCAACACCCATTTGTCTTGAGTAATTAAATCCCAATTTTCTTTGAAAAGAGACAGTCTTCCTCCCAAAGGAGCTGCCAGACGAGAATCTACTGGCAGCTGAAAAGACAGGTCCTTGGGTCTGTTTACAAAGGACTGACCCCTGCCCTCACCAGAAGTCTGAGCAGGTGAACTCCTGATCTAGGCGAAAAGAACCTTGAGCCCTGCCCCCACGCTAGACCTACCCCTAGACTGGGAATCATAAGCAGGATATGTCCACCCCTTAGCAGGCCAATTTCTACTAAACTTGGTGGCTGCACCTGCAAAAATCTTTAACAGTTTGCATAGACTTAGCTTTGTCCTCCATTTTCTTTAAAACTGCTTCCACAGGCGATCCAAACAACACATCAGACTGTAAAGGAGCATCCAAAATCCTTGTCTTAACATGCTCAGCTAAATTCTGATCCTTCAACCAGGCATGCCTGCGAAGAACAGAACTAGTAGCAGCCACCCTCGAGGAGGCCTGTACAGCATCAAAACCACATTGCAAAGAATGCTTACCCACTTGTTCAGACACATGAACCAAATCCAGCAACTCTTTACACTCAATACCTTCCGCCAAAGCATCCACCGATAGTAAGGACTGCAGCAATGGGGATCCTCGAACATCTACATTTATGGTAGGTACAAAACTGTACTTTTTTGGGAAGCGTTGTAATTATAAAATGCCGTCGGATGCTCCGACGCCCGCTTCGTCAAAAAAGCGCAAGGACAAAGCAGCAAAGCCTAGGTTGGAAGAACCGTCTGTCCCGGACGTCGGTTCTTTAGAGGGCTCGGTGGAGCCGGAGGTTCTGCCAGAAGTCTCTTTGCAGTCTCAGGGAGAGACTTTACTGTTACAGGATGTTTCCTCTCAGGAGGTAGGCCAGGCTGAGGGGGCTTCTCAGGTAGCTGTTCTCCCCTCCCTTCCTAAGGTGGTTAGGCCTCCCTTCTGTTTCCAAGGCTTCTTGAGAGGCAGGCCAGGTTTAACTTCAGTGGGGGTTTCTCCTAGTTCTTCAGGGTCTCTGCCTAAGAAACATATGCTTAAAATGGCAGAAGATTTGATTACTATGATTAGAGGTTCTATGCCCCCTCCTGATAAGAGGCCTAGGGTGGAACCTGAGCTTGAGAGTTTTGAGCAGTGTTCGAGGCTTCTGAGTCTTCGGCTGAAGACTTGCAGGAGTATCCTCCTTATTCTGATTCTGATGTGGATGATTTTACTCCTTCGGCTTCTCCTCCTGAGGATTTTTCTTTTTCAGAGACTCTTCATTCCATGAGGGAGCATTTTAAATGGGAAGGTCAAGATTTTTCTGATTCCAGGAAAAGGCTAAGGGAATTTTGTTTTACCCCAGCACAGGCCTTTGGCTATACCTCCTGTTCTGGATGTGGTGGAAGATGTTTTTGCAGAGGCTTCCCTGAACCCTGATTCTTTGCCTCCTGCCCCAGTTAAACCGGATAGGTATTATAGGGTGCCTGAAGCTCATAAGTATCTTTTTAAGAGTCCTAGGGCAGACCCAGAAACCGTTTCTCAGGGGCCTAAAGGTGTTAAGGCTTCTGTTGTTAAAAATCCTGTTCCTCCTGATAAAGAGGCAAGGGCGTTGGATAGATGGGGAAAGAAGGTGTATACTTCTTCCACTTTAGCCATGAGGGCTTTGAATTGCCAGTTCCACATGTTAAAATACCAAAATTATCTCCTTTCACAATTGAAGTCTAACGTGGATGCTCTGGCGGAAGGTATTGAGTGTAAAGAGTTGCAGGATTTAGTTCATGTTTCTGAACAGGTGGGTAAGCATTCTTTGCAATGTGGTTTTGATGCTGTACAGGCCTCTTCGAGGGTGGCTGCCACTGGTTCTGTTCTTCGCAGGCACGCCTGGTTGAGGGATCAGAATTTGGCTGAGCATGTTAAGACAAGGATTTTAGATGCTCCGTTACAATCTGATGTGTTGTTTGGTTCGCCTGTGGAAGCAGTTTTAAAGAAAATGGAGGACAAGGCTAAGTCTATGCAGACTGTTAAAGATTTTTTGCAGGTTCAGCCTCCGAAGTTTATTAGAAATTGGCCTACTAAGGGGTGGACATATCCTTCTTATGATTCCCAGTCTAGGGGTAGGTCTAGGCGTGGCAGGGGCAGAGCTCAAGGTTCTTTTAGGCCTAGAACAGGGAGTTCACCTGCTCATTCTTCTGGTGAGGGCAGGGGTCAGTCCTTTCGTAAACAGACCCAATGACCTGCCTTTTCAGCTGCCAGAGCCTTCTCGTCTGGCAGCACCTTTGGGAGGAAGGCTGGCACTTTTCAAAGAAAATTGGAGTTTAATTACCCAAGACAGATGGGTATTGGATATCATTCACCACGGTTACAGGTTTTATTTCCATACCTTGCCTCCTTTCAAAGGCATGCCAGACATTCCTCCTCTACAAAGAAAAGAGGCTCACAAGCAAATTTCTCTGTTACTCCAAATAGGGGCCATTCAGCCGGTTCCTGTGCCAGAAAGGGGCCTAGGATTTTATTCTCGCCTGTTCCTAGTACCAAAAAAGGGGAACACGTGGAGACCAATTTTGGATTTGTCTATCCTCAACACTTACCTGGACATTCCCAAGTTCAAGATGTTGACGTTGCAACAGCTTTTACCTCTGCTGGGAAAAGATCATTGGATGGTAACTTTAGATCTCAAGGAGGCTTACCTTCATGTGCCTATCAGACTAAGTTGCAGGAAGTATCTGCGTTTTCGAGCTGGGAATTCTCATTATCAGTTCTCTGCATTGCCCTTTGGCTTATCTACTGCGCCCAGAGTATTCACAAAAGTTCTGGCTCCAGTGATAGCTTACTTCAGGATAAAAGGCATACAAATCTATCCTTACTTGGACGACTGCCTGATTCTGGCTCAAGAAAAGGAAAACCTTTTTGAACATTTGGAATATGTGATAGCAGTGCTAAGATGCCTGGGGTATTCTGTGAACGAAATAAAGTCCAGTCTAGTACCCTCTCAAGACATGTGCTTTCTGGGTGTGAGACTGAATACAGCAGCCCAGATGGCTTTTTTAACCCCGGACAAACAAAAGAATCTGTCTCTTTACTTCCATCAACTATCTCTTCAGTCCGGGCTGACTGCAAGGACAGTCCTTCAAGCCTTAGGGTTCATGGCATCTTGTATTCTGGTGCTTCCCAATGCCAAACTGCATATGAGGAAGCTGCAATGGTATCTCAAAAATGTATGGACACAGCACTGCCAGGATTTGGACACTGTCATTCAAATAATACCTTGCATTCAAGGGGAATGTTTGTGGTGGGCTCAGGAATGTCACCTAAACAAGGGACTCTCTGTGACCCGGCCAGAGGCGAGTCAAATTCTTACGACAGATGCCTCAGACATAGCTTGGGGAGCTCATCTGAATGGAAAGTGGATACAAGACAAGTGGCCTGCCAGACTACAGCATCTACATATCAACATGAAGGAGATGTTAGCAGTCCAGTTTGCATTAATGGCTTTCAAGGAGTTACTTCTTCCAGGGCAGGTGTTGATTCTAACAGACAACACAACTGTCATGTGGTACATCAACAAACAAGGGGAACTCATTCTTATCCTCTATGCAGGCAAGCAATGATTTTGTGGGAGACTGCGCTCAGCTTGCAACTAAATCTTCAGGCAAGGTTTCTGCCGAGCACAGAACTCCTTAGCAGATGTGTTAAGCAGGCAAATCATGGATCCCCACGAGTGGAAACTGGATCTTCATGTATTTCAAAATTGACAGTGTCATGGGGAACTCCAGACATAGATCTGTTCGCTTCTCCACTAAACCACCAGCTGCCAAAGTTTTGCACAAAAGGTTTCATCACACAGCTTGGAAAGTGGATGCTCTTTCTTTCAGTTGGAAAAATCTTCATGTGTATGCCTTTCCACCTCTGCCTCTCCTCCCAAAGGTACTCCTAAAGGTCAGACAAGACAAGCCAAGGATGATTTTAATAGCTCCAGATTGGCCTCGGCAACACTGGTACCCATTACTGAGGAGTCTGGTAAGGAAGCCTCCATGGCCTTTACCTTTGATTCCGCACCTATTGTCTCAGAGGGACGGTCATCTACTCAATGTCAAGCTTCACTCTCTTCATCTAACAGCCTGGCATATTCTGTTTTGAATCACAGCAGGTCTCAGCTTCCTCAACAAGTTTTGAATGTGATTATGGAAGCCAGAAGACCTAGTACAAGGAAAGTGTACGCAGAAAAATGGAAGAGATTTTTATTTTGCAGTGCAGCAAAGGATTTGGAGGTTTCTGAGCCTAATTTGAGTGTGGCTCTTCAGTATCTTACTGAGTTATTGGACAAAGGTTTGTCTTTCTCTTCCATTAAGATTCATGCTGCAGCGATTTCAGCTCACTATGATTGTGACCCACCATTGTTTTCTCATCCTTTGTTCAAGCAATTTCTTAGAGGGGCAAAGAATATATGACCCCCACGTAGGGCTCCTACTCCTGCTTGGGACCTCAATTTTGTGTTGGAGAAACTTACTCTACAACCTTTTGAGCCTGCGGCTACTGCTGAATTGAAATACTTGTCATGGAAGACTGCTTTTTTGTTGGCCATTACTTCTGCAAGAAGGGTTTCTGAATTGCAGGCCCTTATGGCGGTTGAGCCTTTTTTGATTTTCCATAAGGATAGGGTATCATTACGTACTAATCCTTCCTTTATGCCTAAGGTGGTCTCTAGTGTGGCTTTAAACCAAACTATTCATTTGCCCACTTTTTATTCAGATCCCCAAAATAAGGGGAAAAGATTTTGCACACTTTAGATGTACACAGGCAGTTGCGTTATTATTTAAGCAGGACTAAGGATTTTAGGCAGTCTCAGCAGTTGTTTGTTTCTTTTGCTTTGAGTTCTCAGGGCAAGCCTGTGTCAAAACAAACTATTTCTAAGTGGATTGGGTTTTGCATTGCATTTTGTTATTCCCATCATGGCAAGGAGATTCCAGCTGGGATTAGGCCTCATTCCACTAGGGCTACTGCCACTTCAACAGCATTTCTAAGGGGGGTGGCAACTAAGGATATTTTGGAGGCAGCTACTTGGAGTTCAGTGCATACTTTCTCTAAGCATTACCACCTTCCTCTCTACTCTAAATCTAGGGCTGGTTTTGCCACGGCTATTTTGCAGGGCATGTTGACAGCTCCAGCTTCTTTGATTTGCCAGCCTCCCTTACCTCTGCTTTGGGATTCTACCCAAGTGTTAGGACTGCAGCAATGTGGGATGAAGAACATAGTACAGTTTTGTACCTACCATAAATGTAGATGTTCGAAGATCCACATTGCTGCAGTCCAATTCTCCCTCCTTCCCTCTGTGTTTAGGGGTGGTTGTGTGGGTGGGGTTGTACTTTTGTAAATTGTTTATATTGTATATATATTTGGTACAGGAGTGTTTGGTGTTTTTTGGTCTTGGCCTTATCTTTTTAGGGTCTTCTGACATCTGGGGCAAGAAAAGACTGAGGATATGACGTCGGTCATGCGCATTTGTACCCTGACGTCCTGACGTCAGACTAATGCGCCCTGACCGACGTCAGCCTTATACTTTGGTATTCGGGCCGACTGGGACAGCGGACTACCCAAGTGTTAGGACTGCAGCAATGTGGATCTTCGAACATCTACATTTATGGTAGGTACAAAACTGTACTTTATCTGCAATAAAAATTCTGCAGGCTCTAGGCTACATGGCATCCTGCATTCTACTAATTCCATATGCAAGACTGCATACGAGGAAACTACAATGGTATCTAAAAAGTGTTTGGACTCAACATTGCCACAGCCTAGAAACATTAATTACTCTCATTCCCTGCCTGCAACAGGAGTTTCGATGGTGGGCACAGGCCTGTCACCCCAAGGGACAGCCATTCGCTTTACCCACAGCCAGGCAGACATTAACAACAGATGCATCAGATTATGCCTGGGGGGCACACATGGCAAGAAAATGTATTCAGGGCACATGGCCCACAAACCAAATGCATCTTCATATCAATCAAAAAGAGATGCTAGCTGTACAGAATGCACTGACAGCCTTCAAGGACCTACTTCATCCAGGACAACTGTTGATAAAGACGGACAATACTACAGTCATGTGGTACATAAACAGGCAAGGAGGCACACATTCCTTCCCCCTCTGCAGACGAGCCATGACTTTGTGGAACAAAGCATTGACTTTTCAAGTACACCTGCAAGCACCATTCCTGCCAGGAAGGACAAATACCTTGGCAGATGAACTAAGCAGAAACCTCATGGATCCTCACGAGTGGAAACTAGATACACAAATCTTCAGAATGATAACAGGGGAAATAGGGATGCCCATACATAGGTCTATTTGCCTCCCCTCACAACTGCCAGCTACAAAGATTCTGCACTCGGATTTATCATGAACAAGCATGGAAAGTGGATGCCCTCTCATTCAGCTGGAAAGCCCTCTCAATATATGCCTTCCCTCCTCTGCCTCTTCTCCCCAAAGTACTCCTAAAGGGTCAGACAAGAGAAGCCAATAATGATCCTGATTGCCCCAGACTGGCCATGCAAGCACTGGTACCCAATCCTAAAGAGCTTGTCTCAAGGCCCAGCCTGGACATTACCTCAAATTCCTCATTTGCTGACCCAGCAAAACAATCAGATCCTACACAACCAACTCAGAACCCCAAGTCTGGCTGCATGGCGGATAATGTAACCATTCAGAACACATCTCTCTCTAAAGCAGTTATGAATGTTATTTTGGAGGCCAGGAGGCCCAGCACCAGAAAATCTTATGCAGGAAAATGGAAGAAATTCTGTGCTTGGAACCAGGCACAAGGATTTGACACGCTTGTTCCAAATATTCCTCAGATTTTACAATACCTAACTGAGATGCTGGACAAAGGCCTATCCTTCTCATCAGTTAAGATCCATACCTCTGCCATTTCAGCTCATTACAATACGGACCCACCTATTTTCTCTCATCCACTGCTAAGGCAGTATCTCAGAGGGGCCAAAAACATAAGACCTCCAAGGAGAGCTCCAATACCTGCATGGGACCTCAATTTTGTCTTGGAAAAACTCCCACTGCCTCCTTTTGAGCCAGCCAATACAGCTGAGATTAAATACTTATGGAAAACAGCTCTTCTCCTAGCAATAACTTCATCAAGAAGAGTCTCAGAATTATAGGCACTAATGGCTGTGGAACCTTTTATTTTCCATCCGGACAGGGTTTCTCCAAGGATAAACCCAACACTTATGCCTAAGGTAGTGTCCAGTGTGGCCCTTAACCAAACCATACATTTGCCTACCTTTTATCCAAACCCGCAGAATAAGGGGGAGAAACTTCTGCATTCTTTGGACATACCCAGACAGCTACGCTTTTACTTGGCTAAGACTAAAGCTTTCAGAAAAACTGAGCAACTCTTAGTGGCATACGCTGCAGGATCGCAAGGAAAAGCTATTTCAATGCAGACTATTTCAAAATGGATAGGCCAATGCATTCGTTTCTGCTATTCACAACACGGAAAGTCGGTGCCTAAGGGCATCAGGCCACATTCTACCAGAGCAGCAGCCACTTCAGCCTTCCTCAGAGTACCACCAACCAAGGACATTTTGGAGGCTGCAACATGGACTTCAGTGCACACTTTCACAAAGCCCTGCCACTTAACTCTTTGCTCTAAATCCAGAGCAGGCTTTGCCACTACAGTTCTGCAGGGCTTCATAGCCACTCCTAATTCTATTTAGGCCTAGCCACCCAACCTCAGCTTTGGGATTCAGCCCAAGTGTAATGACTGCAACAGTGAAACATGATGAACATAGTACAGTTGTGTACCTACCATAAATGTAAATGTTCGAGTGTATTCACTGTTGCAGTCCAGGTTACCCTCCCACCATTCCCCTTTCATTGCTAGGACTTATCTGTACTTCTCTATTCTATACAACCTATGTGGTGTATTTGCTTGTAGATGAAGTTTATGTGCATGCTTTTTTATGATCAGAATTTTTTAGCCTACCATTTTGGGGGCAGCTGAGATCTGGGGCAAGAAAAACTGAAGAAAATGGTGTCGGCTGCATCTTTTATACCCCTGGCGCACTGACATCAGGGAAGAGGCGACAGCAGCCGACGCCAGACCAAGACTTTGGAATTCAGGCCAACTGCGGGTAGTCTGCCAGCAGGATAACCCAAGTGTAATGACTGCAACAGTGAATACACTCTAATATCTACATTTATGGTAGTTACACAACTGTACTTTATCAAAGTGGATTTCAAATTGTATATCTTTTATTTACTCTTCTCATGACAAATAACTCCCATTTAAAATTAAAGCTCATTCTACCAGATATTTATCCACATCTGCTGCTTTTCAAGCCAAAATTCCAATAGACAGTATATGTGCAGCAGCAACTTTGGGCTACCCTTAATACCTTTATTACTCATTACAGATTGGACTTGGCCACCAGGGGCAGAGCCTCCTTTGGTTCCACGGTTCTTAGGAGTATATTTCTGTGAGCCACCCAAGAAAAAGGTGCTAGGGACGCTGTCCCATATGTACGAATGAAGGCGAGATAGGATTACAGAACATAAAGAAGTTATGTACTCACCATAAAGTTCCATGTTTGTAGTCCATCTTGCCCTTCATTCTTACAAACCCACCCACCTACCCCCGTCCTTGTATCCTTGGAGGATCTGGAGACAAGATGGTGTCTATCTTCCCTAGAGTTGGAGACCTTTCATCTTAGTTTTTCCTTGTGGAAATACCTTCCATTACTTTTATAGACAGCAGCAAACAAGATCTGGGGATTCTTACTAGTGCACTATGGGATACCTACCTTGCCATGAGCCAACTTACAGACTTCGAGCTTTGTAATCGGATGTGTTGGAGCAGAGAATTGGCTCCGAACCCATATGTAAGAACAAAGGGTGAGATGGACTACAAACCTGGAATGTTATGGTGAGTACATAACTACTATTTTGCACTGATGAAGGGTTGGTACAAGTTGCCAAAAGTAGGTTCTCTATAAACTTTGGACCTAAAACTACCTTTGACTATTTAAATCCTAGTGGCTAAATAGCTAATACGTTTATGGTAACAATATGTAAATTTTAAAACAGTAGTGTTCAAATAGTTGACAAAAATCACTAATTACATCCTCTGGGCCATCCCATAAAATACAGTACATCATGCAGGAATCTCAAATTATAGCTTAATACATGAGTAAAACTTTGACGTAAACACAAAGGAATTCATCCATCCTAATAAAAAACAAGTTTGTGTAAATCCAGAGTGCAAGCCACACCCATTGCAGTACCTTTCATTTGTCGAAAAGTCTCATCCACGAAGAATAAGAAATTATTTTGCAACACTACTGAAATCATTTTAGAGAGCAAGTTTATCTGCTGACTTTTTAATACTTTAAAAGTGGAAAGACTTTTGTAAAATAGATCTAAGCCTTCCTGTAAAGGAATGGAGGAAAAGAGGGTCGACAACATCAATAGTTAAAAAAAAAAAAAAAAAAAATTTGCTGTTGCTAAATCTGGGGTAAGGCTCCCAAGAGTCTTTTAACTCTTAATTCTCTGCTTGACTTACAAAGCCATGCCTGACCCAGCTCTGTTAGAAATGCTACATCTAAAGAAATCCCAATCCCTCCGCACCACACCCTCCAGAGACCTCAACCTCATTACCACAATCAACAGAACATCCTGGAGGGACAGGTTCATAACCCAGAGACTGCCCATGCTATGGAATAGACTTCCCATACATGTCAAGCAGAGCACCTCACTGGCCTTCTTCAAGAGAAATCTTAATGAGTGGATGGGAAATAGAAAATTCCCCCTAGGGATCACTCCAGTGGCTTTACTCGATAGAGGCACTGAAAACTAAGGTCCGGTGGCATGATGCCAGGGTAATCCTATGGGCTAGGCTTGTAAAGGCTCCAGGACCATTAGCCTAGTACACACCTAAAAACCTATGAACATTTGTGTTGTCATATGCATAATAAACTTTAGGGACTTATCAGTAAACACAGCCATATAGGGTAGGGTTTCAAACCCCTCGCAGCTACTGTTGGCCTGAAAGGTAGACTCTCTCTGTTCTTGTGGATTTTCAGAATTCTGAAAGTCAAGGGGACAGTAGGTTTGTTAACCTTCAAAAATGAATCCTTTCTTCGATCACTAAGTCTTCCAAAAACAAATCTATTCTGTGGTATGCAATATTAATTTTGTTTCTGGAAATCAAAGAATATGTGGTACTATCATGAAAAATGTGAAAATTAACACTAATGTAGTCTATTGCATCAGACAGTACCCCCCCGGATTCATTATTCTAATATTTGAATTTCTAATTTAAGTATCCAAAATCTCTGTCTTTGTTCATCAGGTTGTATGACCTTTTCATTTTTTATCTACAGATAAACCATACAAATCAGCCATACATGCTGATTTGAATACTTGTAAGGATGGGTGTAGCAAGAGCTTTGAGAGATTTTTTTCTTTACAAGTTCAGTCTCTTTCCTCCTGACTTTCCTTTACCATCATGTAAAAGAGCCATATTCAATTTTCTAATAGTTTAAACACTACCAACGTGTCACATGTACTGAATTTATCTGAAGGTACAAATTTTAACCCTTTTTCAAATATAGAAAAATGCTCAGATGATTTATGTAGTACTGTAGTTATAAATATGATAACCTCTCAATGTTCGTCTAATTCCATCTTCATACACCTCTGTAGTTATGTTTTTGCTTTTCTCTTTCCTTTCCCTGATTTTTGCCTTTCCGTTTGGCTCTGTAAAATCTAAACTTAAATCAGTAGCTGCACCTAGGCTAATAGAATCCTTCAAAGGGGGAAAGTCTACCTCATCAATTCTTTCATCAACTGTTGGGGGTTGATTTACTACCTTTTTGATTCTTTCCATTTTGCTTAGCAGTAAAAACCTCTTCTGGTTCAGCATTCATATACTGAAAGCCATTCCCAGGTGTACTTCCTCCTTTTTCTTTTTTAGTTAAATGGGTACACAGTCATATATCCATACTGCTTTAAATCTCTAAATAACTTTTTCTGCTTAAGCTTTTTAACATCATCATATCTTTGATTTTGATAAAAACATTTTCATATGTGATTTTATAATCAAACAATAAATCACTTCTAATATTCCTTTTTAAGTAGCAATATGCATATATGACACTTGCGAACGGCACAGTGGTAGCGTTGTCACCTCACAGCAAGAGGTTCTCCAGTTTGATTCTCAGCTGGGGTGCCTTTTGTGTGGAGTCTGCATGTCCTCCCTCCGTTCGTGTGGGTTTCCTTCGGGTGCTCTGGTTTCCTCCCACATTGCAAAGACATGCATCTGGAGTGTTTCTCCCAGGGCCTCCACTGAAAATTGGCTTTGTTCCAAGTCGGATTTTCCTGGTTAACAAGTGTTAAATAGATCAATAAAATAAATAATTATTAGCTCCATAAGCTCAAATCCATGCCTATCAGCTGTAATAAAATCTTTTACCACTTTATCATCATCATAATCCAGACCTCTTGGAACCTGAAATATCCAGAAAACTTGGGGTACTACTTGTCTTTTGATGTATTCATCTAAGTTGAAATTTTTAATGTCTAAATAACTTATTTTCTAAATTAAAGATGCCGTATTTCAAAGAATCCATGCAGATTTGTTTACTGTTAAAATCACTCATTACTGAAAACATTGCAAAAAATGTCCACACCCTCGCATGAGTCAGTCCAACTTTTAAATTGATGCTTTTTACTAAAATTATAAACTTATTCGCTCATCCGTCTATAAGAGCCAGCAGGAACATTTCTTTTGAAGTTAAGTGGGTATGCAGTCATATTTGCATACTGTTTTAAATCTCATCTTTTTCTGCTTACGCTTTATAAACATTTTATTTGTTGCTGTGTCTTTCAGAAACTGTTAACTTGACAATTTGATGAATTTTTGCTAATTCGGGTGGAAGCTATACAAGGAAGGATGTAAAGAGTTGTTTTTATTCTGACGAAGTCCTGATGGAATAGGACGAAGGCACTAAATCTTGTATTAGAATTTGTTTCCCATTACTTAATCTTCCCACTGTCTGTTGGTTTAATGGAGTCCCTTTTCAGATTATACCTTCATTTCAACATGTTTCAACAAATGCATCAGGCAAGTCTTGGGGGACTTGCACTCGGGGTTTCAAAAGTGCAAGGAATTTGGCCAAAGACAGACAACTGCATATAAACTTGAAGTATATTAAAGCATTGATTCTGGCTTTCTAGTCTTTCCATCACCTTTGGTCCAGGAACACTTCAGGTTCTGAGGGACCACACAGCTGTTAAATGGTACATCGAGAAATGGGTGTGCAAAATCATACCCCCCTCCTTCCCAGCGCAGAATTTACTAGGAGGTGTTCAAATAGATCAGTGTTGCTGTATATGCACCCTACTTCCTTACCCCTTGTAATTTTCTTCTTTTTCCTCTTCCCTTGAGGTAGAAAGCTTATTTACCTACCCTCCCCCATTCCTTGTATTTCCCAAGTCTGTCCTCTGTACTTAAACTTGGTAACTGTGTGGGGAAAGAAAGCTCATAAGTATTTTGATGTCCATATGTCCCTTATGTACCAGCATGCAGCCCTTGTGCCTGGGTCTGTGATCAAAAGTACAGCACATGAGGAGGAAGCACATAAGCTTTGGCATACTGGCCGGACATAGGGTAGCCTTGGCAGGACACATCCAGTTGTTAGCGTTACTGCAACCTTGATCTATTTGACCATCTACTGTAGTTTTCAGACCAAAGTTTTCTTCCTCAAATTGGAGAACCTTAAAGTCCTTACAGGCATGGAAGTTGGAGTTGTATGGTCTCTCCTAGGTGTTAATTTAAAGGTGTCAATTTGAGTTGTACTTTGTAGTGGTATATCACATTTACTTGTATTGATTTTGTGCATTATTTTACAGCTAATCTAAAAATCTTGAACTGTGGTACTCATGGCTGCCCCCCTCTCATACTTCTGACTAAGTGCTACGCCTGTCTTTTAGGTTTATCGCAGTGGCCCACTTCACGCTGGGTGCTTATACAGTTCCAATCTCTCTCCAACTCTTCATTGTTTGGAAATTCCTGCATGTGATGCCTAAAAGGCCTGGGCCCACCAATTTCAGCTGAGTTGGTCATATAAGAAGTTACCATCCCCACAGTAGTTCATTATTTTGCCTGGACATGAGCAGTTAAAAATCCTGGTAGTGGTAACGTGCTTTAATCACATGACTCTGTAACATTGCTGAGAAAAGCTTTGAAGCTTTTGCCATCTTCCAGGATTTGAAGCACATAAGTGATCTATTTTAAAGACTACCCAGAGAAACACATCTGTGGATTCCAGACAGAAGATAAAGTTGATTAGCAGTAAAAACTTTGCTATCATATATCCGTGCAGCCAAAAACAATACTTGGAACAGGAAAAATAGCTCACGTAGTGGTGATTCTACTGAGACAAGCAAGACTTGTAGTCATGGATGAAAACTTTAATGAAATAAAAACAGAATCTCAAACAGTTAAGTGCTTTTGTCCCTGTAAGATGGGACTTCAGAACCGTTTACATGATTTGAAGCCATTCTTTAATTGCTCAATAATAGGGGTCATATGAACCTAATTACTAATAATGTTTCATGTAAAGTGATATTTACATACAACCATTCTGTTTTCTATAAACACACCACATTTAAAAATGCATACAAACCAATGTACTCACTTATAAAAATATTGCATGTAACATATGAAACCAAAAATACAGTGCTTTTTTAAATGTGGCGTGTTTTTGTAAATATCACTTTTAATGAAGCATTATTAGCAATTAGGGTCATATGACTGTTATCATTCATTATTTAAAGAATGGTTTCAAATCATGTAAATGGTTCTGAAAAAGTCCCATCTTATAGGGATGAAAGTGGTTAACTGTTTGAGATTATTTTGTGTTTTATTTCATTAAAGTTTTTATCCATGACTAGAATTGGTCTTGGTTGTCTCTGTAGAATTCCCATTAAATGAGATGTTTCTCCTGTTCAAAGTTGATAAACCAAAAGCCAGTTGCAGCTCCAGTCAAGTCCAAAACTTCAGTGTTGGCCTTCCTGGGAAGAAGTGATCATCCTAGTCTACATTTTTGGATGTGCATAAAATTGAGCAGAAAGTAGATTTTCCAGTATCTGCTTTTTAGTTATACGTGAGGTACAGCTACTGCCCACCATCATTGATACTGTCCCTGTTTGCAGATGAACAAGTACTTTTTCATCAGAAGCTTTTCATTTGAGATTTATGGCTTCCAAGAAATCTGAAGGTCAGCACTTACATACTGAGATCTTCTTGAAGATCATCATATTTAAGTGTTTTTGTTTTCTAACCCAAGTCTTAAAGTTAACGTTTGAAATATATTCTTGCCAAGTCTACTTTTGTTGGTTTATCTGTTGCTTGTGCATTATATATCAGGCAAGCTAATTTCATGCTGTGATTTTGAAATGACAGAATACAAATAGGCTTTGTTTTAATGCTTACAGTATTTTGCAGGTGTTCTGTTTTCAGAATGTGTTGTTAAAGCTATTGAAATAAAATTGATAGAAATGTTTAATATAACTGAAGTATTGGTGAAAAGGCAACCTGCATTTGTCTTCTTTTTCCCACTGCATTTAGATATATTGGTAAGACTGATTCAGTAACGATAAGCATATGGAATCACAGAAAAGTCCACAAAAAGCAGGGAGCTGGTTTCCTCGGCTGTGTGCGATTATTATCAAATGCTATCAGCAGACTGAAAGACACTGGCTGTATGTAAATATTTTAATACTTCATGTTTGATTTATTTTATATCCTTCTTGGAAGCATTTTAATTTTTGCATTTGTGTAAGATTTGTTCATTTGTAATTTTTGCAGGCAAGATTGTAAACTGAATGTAGAAAACATCTGCATTATTAAAAATTTCCTCACCTTGAAAGTATGTGATAGGTTGAGTATTTGTAAAGCAGTTATACTATGCATTGCTATTTTCTCATTAACCTTTAATGTGCATGAGAGGTACTGACTGCCCTTTTCTCAAAAATATCCACTCATGACTACTAAATGAAAATAACTCTATCGCCTTACACTGACCCTTCTCTTTTTAGCAACTGCACCAGCTGGGTAGAATCACATAACTAAAGACATTAGAAGTACCTTATGAGACAAAAATTTCTTGGTCACCTTAAAAAGACATGCTCCTGCTTCTTTGACTATGGCTGAAAACTGTTAAACGTTCAATTGACTTTTCACTTTCCTAAATCTTTACCAGCTTCAGCCTCTTTCTCATTTAGCTTTTACTGATTTGAAATATTTCACCATTGTGTGCTTGTAAGTATGCACTTAAACTAAATGTAGGTGAATAATATTGTTTCTCTTGTTCTGTTGATGCAGGGGTATACCTTTGTAAGGTCCCTCTTTTGTTAAAGTGCATAGTCCACAGTCTTACACTTACTTTTATATGTCATGGCATGTGGTGATTCCACTATAATTGTTTTTTGGCTTTTCTCAGATGTTCATCGTGTTACCCTGCTGCAGTCATCACACTTGGGTTATCCTGCCGTCAGGCAGTCCCGCAGTCAGCACGAATTCCGAAGTCTTGGTCCGGCGTCGGTTGCTGTCACTTCTTCCCTGACGTCAGAGCGCCAGGGGTATATCAGAGGCATCCGACGCCATTTTCTCCAGTCTTTCTTGCCGCACGGTGTCCGAAGCAGAAGCTGTTCGCAAGTGCCGGTCGGCAGACACCTGATATTTTCGAATCGAGTTTCAGTCCGAAGTCTTCAAAGCTAAGTACCCCGTTGGGGAACCTTTTCTTGCCTCAGTCCGATGTTAGAAAAAGTTAACAATTGCATTTCTTGTGGGAAGCAAATACCTCATAAGGACTTTCATTCTTTTTGTATACCTTGCCTAGGCCCAGACCACGACGTCACTGGTTGTCAGTTTTGTGCTAGGTTCAATAAACGGACTATAAAGCGTCGCTTTGATTTCGCACGACACTACTTCGGTAGAAAATTTAATTACATTATGCCTTCGGAGCAACCGACTACCGGCGTGCATAAAAAACGCAAGGATAAGGACCGGCAGCCTAGATCCAAGCCAGACTCCAAGGCCTCGGCTGGCCCGGTCGCCGGTTCTCCGGTTTTCAGTGAGGCGCCTACGCAGCCCCTCGCTACCGCTGAATTGGATCCCCAGATCACATCGGATCCCCCAGCAGAGACTTGTAGGCAGACGCAGCCATTTTCCTTAGACCCTACCGACGACATTGCAGTAGGGGAAGCCAGTGCTGCAGAAACACCTTCGGTTTCTGAAGGTGTCTTCAGACCGACTACCCTCACCATAAAATCTTATGCTAAGCTTAAGACTTCTCTAAAACCAAAAAAGCCTACACTTCAGTCTCCAGGTCAAGGCCCTATGCCTAAGAAACAGATGCTTAAAATGGCTGAAGATTTGATTTCTTTGATCAGGGGTTCCCAACCCCGAGAAAAGGCCTAGACAAGAGGAGGATTATGCCTCCTCTGATCAGGTGTCTGTTTCCTCAGGCTCCTGTGAGGAACAGGATTACTCCTTTCCCCCTTATGATACCATTTGTAAAACTGCATATGAGGAAATTACAATGGTACCTAAAAAGCGTATGGACTCAACACAGCCACAGCTTGGAAACAATGATAAATCTCATTCCCTGCCTTCAACAGGAATTTCTGTGGTGGTCACAGGCTTGTCACCTAAACAAGGGTCAGCCTTTCACCCTACCCCAGCCAGGCAAACTATTGACAACAGATGCATCGGACTATGCCTGGGGGGCACACATGGCAGGACGGTGCATTCAAGGCTTATGGACAGCAGATCAAAGGAATCTGCACATCAATCAAAAAGAAATGCTAGCTGTACAAAATGCTCTGACAGCCTTCAAGGACCTCTTGCATCCAGGACAGCTTATCATAAGGACAGACAACACCACAGTAATGTGGTACATAAACAAACAAGGGGGTACACACTCCTACCCTCTATGCAGGCAAGCAATGACCTTGTGGAACACAGCACTGGCTTACCAAGTTCAATTACAAGCTCAATTCCTGCCAGGAAAAAAGAACACATTGGCAGACGACCTAAGCAGAAACATCATGGATCCCCACGAGTGGAAACTGGATCCACAAGTATTCACAATGATAACTCAAAAATGGGGGCTCCCAGACATAGACCTGTTTGCTAGCCCTCAAAACTATCAGCTGACAAAGTTTTGCACAAGGGCTTTTCACCATCAAGCTTGGAAAGTGGACGCACTCTCATTCAGTTGGAAGATGCTAACAGTATATGCCTTTCCTCCACTACCCCTTCTCACAAAGGTGCTACTGAAAGTCAGGATGGAGAGACCCCGAATGATACTCATTGCTCCAGACTGGCCACGCCAGCACTGGTACCCACTATGAAGGAATATGGCCCAGGACCCACCATGGATTCTACCACAAATTACCCACCTGCTCACACAGCAAGACAATCAGATTCTACACAGCCAGCTCAAAACCTTAAACTTGGCTGCATGGCAAATCACCTAAGCAACAAGCCAGCTCTTCTCTCTCAAGCTGTTACGGAAGTTATTCTGGAGGCCAGAAACCCCAGCACCAGGGAAGCCTACTCAGACAAATGGAAAAGGTTTTGTGCCTGGAACCAAGCTAAAGGCCAAAATACCCTTCAACCTGACATACCTCAGATTCTGCAATATCTAATTGAGATGTTACACAAAGGGCTTTCTTTTTCATCTATTACAATCCACGCCTCAGCCATTTCTGCTCACTACAACACGGATCCTCCCTTATTTTCACATCCACTTTTAAGGCAGTTTCTCAGAGGCGCCAAGAACATTAGGCCTCCTAGGAGAGCACCAACACCTACTTGGGACCTCAACTTTGTTCTGGAAAAACTCACGCTACCTCCTTTTGAGCCAGCTTTCTCAGCTGACTTGCAGTTTATATCATGGAAGACTGCCCTGCTACTAGCAATCACTTCAACTAGAAGAGTTTCAGAACTTCAGGCACTAATGGCAGTAGAGCCTTTCCTCATTTTTCATCAAGACAGAGTTTCTCTACAAACTAACCCCTCCTTTATGCCTAAGGTGGTATCCAGTGTGGCTCTAAATCAAACCATCCATTTACCCACCTTCTTTCCAAATCCACAGAACAAAGGAGAAAGACTCCTGCATTCCTTGGACATTGACAGGCAGCTATGTTACTACTTGGATAAAACTAAGGTTTTAAGAAAATCTGACCAGCTTTTTTTATCCAATGCTACAGCATCACAAGGAAAGGCCATCTCAAAACAAACCATTTCCAAATGGATAGGACATTGCATACGTTTTTGCTACACCCACCATGGAAAACCAGTTCCTGCTACCATAAGGCCCCACTCTACCAGGGCAGCAGCTACATCTACAGCCTTCCTCAGGGGGGTGCCAACCAAGGATATTTTGGAAGCTGCAACTTGGAGTTCAGTACACACCTTTACTAAACATTACCACTTACCACTTTACTCTAAGACCAGAGCTGGCTTCGCCACTGCAGTTTTGCAGGGCCTTCTAGCCTCCTCTAACCCTGTTTGACTCCATCGCCCATCCTTAGCTTTGGGATTCTACCCAAGTGTGATGACTGCAGCAGGGTAACACGATGAACATAGTACAGTTTTGTACCTACCATAAATGTAGATGTTAGAGTGTATACCCTGCTGCAGTCCAGGTTGCCCTCCCTCCATCCCCTCTAAACTAGCTGAACTTCTCTACCACTCTATTCTATACTACCTCTGTGGTGTATTTGCTTGTGCCTAAGGGTTTTGTTTTATTTTTCCCATATAGTTATATGTGTATGTAAATATATATATATATATATATATATATATATATATATATATATATATATATATATATATATATTTTGCCTACCTATTAGGGGCACCTGACATCTGGGGGCAAGAAAAACTGAAGAAAATGGCATCGGATGCCTCTGATATACCCCTGGCGCTCTGACATCAGGGAAGAAGTGACAGCAACCGACGCTGGACCAAGACTTTGGAATTTGTGCCGACTGCGGGACCGCCTGACGGCAGGATAACCCAAGTGTGATGACTGCAGCAGGGTATACACTCGAACATCTACATTTATGGTAGATACAAAACTACTTTAGGGGTCTCTGCAGCGGAACTCCCGTCCGCTAATGATTGGCAGTGGATTTTACGGTGCCAAGGTGCCAGCCTAATGCCCATCCTTCAAAGAAGGCACACCCATTCACGCACGCAGCTACCTGCATGTCTTTAATGTCACTCGACCCGGGGAGGACATGCAGACTCCACACAGAGGGCATTTCAGCTGAGAATCAAACGGAGGAACCTCTTGCTGTGAGGCGACAATGCTAACCACTGCACCACCGCTGCTATGTTGAATTTCCTTGCTGTTCATGCCTATTTTTAAGCCAAGATCCTTAAAATAAAATCCTTTGTAAAGTCTAATTATTTTCTCCTCCATAAATTTACTTGCAACAGTGTTGTGTTTGGCGCACTAGTGAGAACATAAAAATATAAATGTGCAATTTAACTGTTTTTATGCAACATTTTCAGTCTATTTTACTTTCAACACTGTTACATATATTGACAGTGTTAATTTTCCTTGTTAAAATGTTTATATATATTTAGCTGTTTATTCATCACTTTTTGTTTAATGTACATTAATTGTTCTGTTAATTTATTCTGCTTGTACAATCACTCAGGTCATGGTTGAACAAGGTCTTTTGAATCAGTCCATTTTGTCCTGTCATCAATACAAAAATGTTTTAAATAGTAATTGTTTTCTGATAGCTAAACATATACAGTCATACTAAGCTTTACAGGTAGTATTTTTCTGACTGTCGTAAACAGTTCATAGTTAAAAAGAAAGAAAAAGGTAAGTTATTATACTATTTTAAGAACCTATAGTTCAGTTGTTACCTGTTTTTCTTTTTCTGATAAACCTTGTTATAAGGCAGTTCAGAAAAAGGAAAGCCGGTAATACCTGGGGTTATAGGTGAATAAGGGTTTATCAGATTGCATTCTAATTGACAAAGTAAATCTGTCTGTAGAAATAATGTTGCTGTTAACTTGCTATATTTTAAAGAACTGTTTTTGGCCTTCGGTAGGACTAAGTAGGCATGTAGTATATTGGGATTTTTTTTGAAAGTATACTTTTGTAGTCCTTAATGTGTCTGTGTCTGGGTTAGGACTTGGTCCATTGTTTTTCTAGTTTCATACTATTCTTCTCCAGGACCATCAGTCACGTGTTTTCTTCTGGTTTGTTTCTGTTGGCTTACATGCTGTGCATTTCTTTTTTTGCTGCTAGATTTAGCTCATGAGTGTATAAGGGCTTTTGCTTTTTTTCTTAAATTTCCCTTTGGTTTGTCATTGTTTTTGTTATACTGTCAACTGCCATTGTAGAAGTTAGTTTTGAAATGACTATCTACTGTTTGGAAGGCAGATTTTATTAAGCCATAATGTCCTTGTTGTTTAATAGTTAAACATGCTTTTGTTCTTACCAGGTTCTCAGTGATATCAGTTCAAATCTACAGTTTTGTTTCAGTCAGTGAAATGTGTTTGTGGTTCACAAACTCTGTAAACTTAAGACGTTCACTTTGCCCATCTACATCTATACAAGACCTAAAGTTTAGTTTTGAAACTACTCTTTATCTTGTGTTTGAGCACCCTTTCCTGTTACTTACTTGTATGACTGCAGAACTATGCTTTTAACTTTATACTTTTGAAATGCAACACTATAACCATTTAAAATTGGCAAATTATGAGGCTGATATTTAGACCTTGTGCACAAACCCTTCCAAGCTAAAAAGAAGAGTCTTACTTTAAAGAAAACCCAGGACACATTTGACATGCAGTGCCAGACTGATGCACCCCTTCCCATTCTGACACATTTCTTCTTGACCCAGCCAGTGAAACTTTGTATGTCTTATAAATACAGCATCTGTTTATTTTTATTGGTCTTACAAACCACCTTGAAGGTATGATACACAACTTAAGGGCATCCAGACACATTACAAAAATATGGTTTCTGAAAGACATGGTCTCTACAGATAGGATTATAGTAAATTCAAGGTAACCTTTTAAGCCTTGTACAACACAAGAACGAAAAAGATGTACTGAGATGAATGAACTGCTCGTACGCCAAGGATACAATTAGGATATACCCACAGTTTATTTAACAACAATAACTTCAGGTTTAGCGCTTTCAACTGAATACCAGTCTTCCTCAGAACAATGAAATGCAATACTCCTTTCATATTTATACACTTCATATAATTAATTGAGTTCAAAAGCCCGCCAAAAAAATTAAAGGGGCAATCCATCATTTTCTTGCAATAATAACTACTATAGCAGCACATAAATAATTCCATTCAGAAAATTGGAAGATGTATAAACATAGACTATATATAAAAATATATGAATTAAAAAGCTAAAAATGGATATATACAAATAGATGTTTGTAAAATCTGTGTATTTTATACTTTATTTTACACATATAAATAAAACAATACTACAACTAAAAAATGTTATAATCATGCCTAACCACTCAGACTAATCAATACAGGGTATGAGAACGTATATAGAATAGGTGTAATACCACATACCCGATATGTACTGGTGAACTATATACTAATATATCTAATAGCTGATGAAAACAAGTATGTATATATAGAAGCAATTTTTACTCTGAGGCTAAAGCTAAAAAAGGTTTAATACTAATAAAATCATTTAGGCCAGGTAGTCTCGTGGAATCGGTTAAAATTTGCCATTTACTTTCCAATTGTGCCAATCTCATTTTCCAATTGCCTCCAAAGGGTATATCAATAACTTGATCAATAATAGAAAAGACAAATTTATGGTCTTCACCCATATCTAAAATGTGCCTATATAAAACGCATTTTTAGTATCACACTTAGATATTTTGTATAGGTGTTCATAAATGCGTTTTTTCAGCTGTCTTTCCGTCTTACCTATATAGTGTGCATTACATTTTGTGCATATGGCAATATAAACCACCTGCTTGGTGTAGCAATTGCCTGTCCTACATTTGATGGTGGTGTGACAAATATCATCCAATTTTATGACCTTGTCCATATTAATGTGATTACATTGGCGGCACCTTCCACATTTCGATGTACCTTTAAATATATCCTGTGCCTGTTTATTATAACTTGCTCTTACTAATAGCTTCTTCATATTTGGAGCTGTCTTAAAAACTATTTGGGGTTTGCTACCCAATAAATTTTCCAAATCCATGATAGTTAATGTCTTCCAGTATCTCTCTAAAATTTCTTTAATAATATGGGTGGTAGGAGTGTAAGTAAGTATACAAACCCTTCCAGAAATGTCTCTGTCAAGAGATACCTGTTGCTCCATTTTATAACAACCTAACAAGAGTTTGTACTTAATTCCCCATTCATTATGCACGTACTTGACTACATCCATAACCATCTTTTCGGGATAAGCTCTGCTGATAAACAAATCCTTAATAACATTTAGTTCAAATTCCAAGATCTGTTTGTTAGATAACATTCTCGCTGCACGTATGCATTGCCCTTTAATGACATTTTTAAAAATGTATGGGGGATGGTTACTACTAAAATGAACATAGTCATTCGAGAATGTGGGTTTCCTATAAATTCTGGATGTGAATCCACATACATCGTGACTCAATAATACATCTAAGTATGAAATTTCTTTATAACTATAATTGTAAGTAAATTTTAAAAAATCTACTGTATTATTGAGGTACAACATAAATTTATGTAATCTTTCCACTGATGCATTCCACAAAATAAATATATCGTCCAAATATCTGACATATAGGACTATATCTTTAAAGAATTCACTCTTGAACACATTTTCGGATTCCCAATCTGCCATTACCAAGTTGGCAAAAATGGGAGCACACGCTGCTCCCATGGCTACTCCCTTGGTCTGTCTAAAGAACTCCCCTTGAAAAGAAATATAATTGTGGTCTAAAACTAGTGACATCATATCACAAATTAAAGAAACTTTTTCCCATGAAAAATCGGTGTATTTTTTCAAACTTCTTTCAAAACACTCCAGGCCCTCATCCTTCGGTATACTGGAGAATAGATCAATGACATCTACTGTCAAGAAAATTAAATTTGCACTCCATTTATCATCCGTTATTTCCCCCAAAAATCTCCAGGAGTCCTTCATAATGTGGGGAATATTATCATACACTTTCTTAAGCCATCTGTCAATTAATTTCCCAATGTTAAAGGTTTTTGACCTGGATCCCGAAACAATAGGACGAAATGGTGGATGCTCAATAGATTTGTGTACCTTGGGTATACCAACCAATTTCGCCAACACAGGATAATCCATTTTCAAATAGGTGTATGTATCATTAGAAATTCTACTATCAATGAGATATTCTTCTAAAATCAGATCAATACGTTTATGCCCTATATTAATTTGGTTGATTGAAATATTTTCATAATTTCCTGAATTATATAAAATATCATGTATTTCCTGATAGTATTCATTAGCATAAAATATCACGGCTCCACCTCCCTTATCGGGTTTCATCACCCTGATTTCTCTATTGTTCAAGATATCCTGTAAACTTTTTCTCTCCATTGGAGTCAAATTATCTGCTATACCATTACCATGAATTTTCATTTTATTGTGTGTCCAATAGATGTCATTACATACCAATTGCTCAAAATTATGAACATGTGAATTAGATATAGGTATGTAAGTACTGTTTCTTGTAAGGTCAGTTCCAGCTATCCTTTTACCCCCTATATTACTTTCCTTGTTTTTATTTTCATTGACTTTATCAAATTGTATTGCTAGATTGAGCTTCCTACAATACATTTTTACCTCCTTAATGTTGTCTACCAGATCCCACCCTGTCATGGGTATGAACTTCATCCCTTTACTTAAAAGTTTAGCCCAAGAGATGTCTATCTCAATTTCTGTATAATTAAAAACCTTAAAGCCTTCATAAACAATAATTTCTGGTCTCTGTACCTTACTAATCTCTGTAACCATACTTGGGCTTTTGATTTCTATGTCTCCATTATTGTCTATCATGTTACAATCGAATGTGTCAATAGGAGGAAGGGTGGCTGGTAGTATCAAAAACTGATTTACATCCTGTGCCATTGTTTTTGTGCATTCCGTGCTGGGTGAAATCTCCCGCCCTGAAAATTTTCCTCCCTAAAAGAATTCTTTGACTGTTTCCTCTTGGGTGGATTATTATTATGTGCTTCTATAACCTTGTAGCTAGGCCAAATATACGCTCTATCATTTTTGTATGCCTCTATGTCCCGTGTCATTTTCCTATTTTTTCTCTCTACTATACTATGCACATTGTTGTCCGCATACGTATATTGCTTCAAATACAAATCTTTCCAACACTCATAATCCTGGTGATGAGTGATGGTATAATTCATATGTTCCAATTCATCAGCTAATTTAATTAGTTTACCATCCTGGTATTTAACTAGTAATTTCATATAAGCATGTCCAAATCCATCAAACAATTCATTAAAATCCTTCATAACATCAGTTGAAAAGTTAATACCCAAAGGGAGTTTAAAAAACCTTAAACCTTTCGGTACTATATTAAGCTTGAGACATTTAGATAAATAATTACAATCAATTTTAGTATTTTTAAAAGCCACTAATTTTTTACCGAAATCGAAAATAAGATCCTTCAATGATGTATATAAAACTTCTGAATTTATACATTTATTTTTAGTATTATCCATATCTAAATTAAAAAAAATCATGACTATCACTCAGAAATTGTTCAAAAACATTATCTTCATTAAGCTTTTTGCCATTACAATTCCTTCTAGTTACATAATGAACATGTTCTGCCGGTTTAACATAATAATGGTTTTTGAATGGGCTAGAAATAGCCTGTTCAAAATAGTGTGTAGCAGTAGCTTTTTTGTCCAGCATATGCTTTGTTCTGTTATTAGGATACTTTTTCACGGAAATATTCTCCTTAGGGTGAGCACCTTTGTATTGTTTATCCGCTCGCAACCTACAAAAACTGAAGTCAAACGTACAGTCCTGTTCAGTATTAATGTCATGATGTTCGCGTAATAATTGGTCATCTTCAGTATGTAATATGAAAGGAGTATTGCATTTCATTGTTCTGAGGAAGACTGGTATTCAGTTGAAAGCGCTAAACCTGAAGTTATTGTTAAATAAACTGTGGGTATATCCTAATTGTATCCTTGGCGTACAAGCAGTTCATTCATCTCAGTACATCTTTTTCGTTCTTGTGTTGTACATTGCCAGCTGTTTTTGAGTTGAACCTTTTAAGCCTTGCCAGTACCCAATTTAAACAATATTCCCTCTCTGAAGGAGGGCTGGGCCAGTCAAAGTTAAGGTGAAGTTGTGAAAAAAAACATCAACTCAGTCATTTGTGTCTTGCTTAGAGGATGATAGTGCATCACACTGCTTAATTTGCAGGGGATTCTGTTCTAGAGGTGGGGAAGGTATTGGAAGATGATCCTGTCACTCCACAGTGTTTTATTTATCTATTGGTGGCAATTTAGATCCGTAGTTTTGGTACCGGTGGACAACGCATAGATCTCGGAGTTTGTAAGATACTGTATAAAAGGACAGTGCTTCTAGTCTTTTATTGTAGCATAGACTGTTTAAGCCAGTGACCTTAGTTTGGAACCTGGAGGGTCTTAATTGGTTATTTGGTATGTCTAGTGAAGTACATTCCAAAGATGTCATTGTACTTAATAACAGGCCTAATCAGTGCTGAATACAAGGGAACAGTGATTGCTTTAGATCTGGATGATACTCCCTTTGCGATTAGCTGTGCCCAGGTACAAGGATGTATTGACAACTCTTACATAATGATCAAAGAAGAGGGTGCTTTCAATCCAAGTTTCAAGGTCCCTAATAACATTTAAAAGTTGGGCATCCTGTATCCTGGGGGGAGGGCAGGTCGTCTACCAAATGTGGCAGTATTACACTGTTTCCCATTTAATACGAGACAGTTTTTAGCAGACCAGGTGTTAGTTCTGTAATGTTGAATGCCTAATGCTATCACTGTTAAGATTGCTTAAATTGTAAGGGCTGTATCCTGCATAGGATACGACTGCCAGACAGCTTTCAAAGCTTACAAGGAACTTTCCACATCCACTAACTGCTGAGTGGATAAAGCAGAGGCATATAAAAGAAGCAGTTAGAGCAACAAAAGCTTTAAAATTTTCTTTATACTGAAGTATGCTCCTCCAGGGGGATTCATGGGGCTTTCAGTCAGCTAGCAATCCTTCTTGGGCTGCTAAGTACCTGTCTAGGGAAAACTTCACTCACTTGATCTTCTGTGGAAAAACTGTGCTTTTTCTTGTAAAAAAATGTATTATGCTAGCTTTTATATTTTATGGACTGTCATTCTTTTTGAAGATATTTTTATTGGGGGAATGCTTGTGTGAACATTTTATGTAAATTATTGTTTATACTTTAATTTTCCACATTTTTTGGTAGAAGTTTTTTTGTGTAGGGCAGGTTTTTGTGTTTTTGGTGGGGCAGTCAGTATAAAAATGTTACTTCAAAAGTTTCTATTTTTTCTGCCAGGTGTGGCTGACTCTTCAAGAGTATACTACTCACCTTTTAGGGTGTGTGTTCTTCCTTTGCCCTTTCACAAGATGAAGAAAGTGTACTGGGAGTTTTCAGGTATCAGGTACACTACTTCAGCTGCCGATGGGTTACTCTGCTCTAGCCAGACTTGCTTCCTGCGACTGCTCATCACTACCTTTTGGTCCCTTAGGTGTGTAGATTCTCAGCATGAAGCTAAGAACTGAGAGACATGCCTTCTGTGGCTGTGGATTTGTCCACACTGAGGAAAAGTAAAAGAATCTTTTTGGTTTTTGCGGAAGGAGTGGGTGATGGTTTGCCACATGTCTGGGCTAAGGTGCCCGATTCCAAGGCTAGTGATGCTACCTTGAGTGGGCCTTTTCCAGTGGGTTCCCCCAGGAAAAGCAAACAAAACATAAACAATATTTCTTTGCTTGTTTATCCTACTTTGGATTTGCTGGGTTTTGCTAAGGGATTACTTTCTGCTTTTGATGCGTTAAATCCTGTTTCTTCATTAGCTTCTTGTAGAAAAAAAAAATTCCGCACTGTATGACACTGATGCCTAGTCAGAAAAGCACAGACTGGTGGGGGTGTGTGTTTTTCTTCAGTGACATCTTCTCATGCTGAAAGTTTTGATTCTTGGTGTTTTTTTAGATTTCCCCTCAGAAGTGTTGTCTTTTTTTAGTGATAATGCTAAAATGAGTTGTTTCAGTGGTATCTGAATGAAATCCCTTTTCCACAGCAGAACCGTTGTAGCTGGATTTTTTTTCAGCCTGCAGAAGTTACTCCTGTTTTATCAGCTTTAGAGGGCGTTTTCCCTAACAGCTTGTAGCAGCATATCTAACAGATGACCATCTGCTCCCAAAAAGTCAGATAGATTATACAAAGTACCTCAATGCGGAAATATGTTTTCGAATCCTGATCGTGTTATTTCCTTACAGTGATTTTTTTTACTGCTATTGTTTTGCATGCATTAGCAGAATTACAGTAGTGGTCACTGTTTTGTTTTGTTTTATGGAATTCTTTATTCAGTCAGTGCAGAACTTCTGTTGCCATTCTGAAGTTTTTCTGTTAAACTCTGCCCCCAACATGGTTAACGGTGCTAGAGTAAATCTGGAGATATTGAAGCATGGCAGTTTTTTTTTTCAGAGACGTGTTCTTATTTGTTCTTTGCTGCAACTGTGACAAGATAAAAAGAAGGTAAATACCACTCACATTTAGTTTTGTAATCTAATCAACAGTACATTGGGTGTTTTACTATTTTACATGACACTGCCTTTCAAGTTTATGCGGTAGTGAAATAGGTTCGATCTTTGTTGTACCACTGGTATCGTCATGCTTTTTGCAGTTAATTTTTAAAAATGGCATAAATTGTGTGTGTTGCTTTTGTAGACGTAGTTGCCCACTTGTGTAGTGTTTTCAGGCATCTATGTTGTGCTGTGCATACTTCTCAGCTTTCCAGAATATTGTAGAATATGCCTGATTGGATTTTTGCATTCACATGCAGATAATATAAACAGCTGTGAAACTTTAATGCAATATTGTTGCATATTTAATACACAACTCCTATGAACAGATCAGTCTATCTCCGTGATCTGCTCCTAGCACTATCATCATTCCATCCTTTTTCTCCATCACCCTCCAAACAGATTCAGGAATAAGTATTTGTTCCCTTGTAAACAGTATTACATATTTATCTGAAGTTCCATACTATATTTTCTTTGGATAAAAAAAAAAATAAATAAATCAGTTTACATTACATACAGACGACCTGAAACAATGCACCAAATTTCCCTTTTTGCCCAAGAGCAAGTGCATGTGTGTGTGTCTGTTTGTGAGGATAATTACACTGCTTATTCTCAATTTCATATAGTAATTTTCAAACAGATCCATACTATTCACAAACTCCCTCATCTGTATTCCCAATAAACATTTTACAGAGACATACTGACACTCAAGGCATTAACTAAAACACTAATGCACTGCTGTGAACCAAGAGTGGTGACAGCAAGTGTGACTACAAAATGAAAGTAATGCTGTCATCAGTTGTATAAATATATATTTTTTAGTAATCGGCAGCAAAAGAATTTCTTTATATCCTAGCATAATCCATACTATTTGTGATTTTCCCAAATGCTTCTCATTACTTTGTGGAGGAAGTTACACAACCTCCGCATCAACATCTGGCATGTGAGCTTCCTTCTGCATTCCAGTAAGGTTCTCATCTTTGTGATGATTTGAATTCCAGCATAGAAAGTTAAACCAGTAACTGGGGTAGGACTTTTGTCAGTAGGAAAAACACCCTAGTCATCAGAATTGCTTTCATGCACTGAGCTGACAGCTTTAGTTGAATGCCTAACATGACATCAGGGCTAGTGGGCAAAGAATTACAGGGAAGCAGAGCATCAGATACAGAAAAATAACAGAAAAAAAGAAAAAAAAATATTTCAAATCATGTAAAGAATTATAGTGAAACAACTGCAAAAGTGACATCACAACAATAAAACATTCATGATGGTAATAATAAAAAGTAACTTAAACAAAGCCATCTGCTGCTAACCGTAGTGTGAATGCTGCTCCCATTCCCTATGACAAGGATGAGAGAGCTTTGAATAGATTTGTGAACAAAGTTTATTCTACTTAAAAAAAAAAAAAAAAAAAAAAAAATCCAGGCTCATACGTGTTTAAATTATTACCAGCCTTGTTTGAAAATACATAAAAGCAAAGGACTGGTCTTCCTTCGTCAGAGGTTAAAATGTCATTGAATTCCTTAATTGTGTCTACTTCTCCACTAACCAAACACTCAAACAGTGATCTTATGACGCTATTTGTTTTATTCAGAGCTGCTGCTACTTGTCAGAGGATATTAAGGTGGAAGTTTTAAAATTTCCTCTTGTGAAAGATGTTTTATTTGGCCATTCTGCTACTAAGATCCTAAAAAGATTTGATGAAGAAGGGGAAACTGATTTATGAGATTATCCAGATTTTTTCAGTCCTCCTTTGCCAAGGTCATTCAAAACCTTCCTTCTAATTCGGGACCATTTTTAAGTAGCACATTATGCAATCTCAGCAAAGTTCAAGCAAACTTTTAAGAAGCCATGACAAAAAAGGCTCAGCTTTCAGAGCCAAGGGCAGAACAAAAAGTCTGACTGCTTGTCACGCCCCTCCCCTACACTCTCCCGGCAGTTGTATAAATCTATTCCTCAGTGTGGCACCCCTTTCCCCTTTTCAGGGTGTTCCTACTCATCTTGTAAATAAACAGACTGTCCCTGTTGGAAGCAGCAGAATCCCCATGAAGTGTTATATTTTTTTTGTAGGATTTGAAGTCTGAAACTCAGATGTATGTCATTTAGTGACTTCAGTCCTCAGATCATCTCAGTAATTTGCCAGAAAAAAAATTGAGGAATAGACAAAAAATATAAGGCAAAAATCTAGACATTCAGTGAAAATCTGGACACTTGAAGTATGCTACACCCAAGCTATATTCTTTTTTTTGTTAATATGAATTTGACAGAAATAATGCTGGGAAGACAAAGCAAGCAGTAGGAGAGAAGATTTTAATGAAATAGAAAGGATATGCCTTGTCTTTATAGCAGGAGCCCTCGTAGAACACACCTGATGCTTCAGGTAGCAAATGAGATCTGAGGTTTTAAACTGCAGTGGAAGGAATTATGGGTAGTGGAGGAGACAGAACCCTGGAACTGAAAGCTTCAGGAATGGTGCAGAGGTCTGATCCGATCCAATCAGCTCCGACAGCCCATGTGTTTAACCAGACTATAATCAGATAACACTTGATCTGTTGTTATGGTAAGTACATAACTTTAATTTGTTTTAGTTCTGGGGCGAGGGCAAGGGTTTAAAGTGGCTTTCTGTGCATTTTTGGTGGAAAATTTGACATTTTTTAATACTTAACCTGTTTCACCGACTATTGCTACCTGGCTTCCTGGGGAATCGGTTTTCTTTTGGCTTTACCCTGGAATAACCTACCAGTTTCTTGGTTATTGTTCTTCCAACCACAAAAAAATAAGGAAATACAAGCATCCTTTGCCACTTCAGCAGGCTACTGAAGTGTCTCAGCTGCAGATGGGTGACGGTTGTGTCCAATTCTGGTTCTTCAGACCATTTATCTTTTTAACGTGGCTCGCTCTACTGTAGTTTCAGCAGTCACCATGGATCAGGGATTAAACATATCCTCTGCAGCTGTTGGAGTACCCATGTTGCTCAAGGAAGAACTTTTCTTGTTGGTCTAGGAGGAAGGAGCAAGATATGCCTCTCTGCCTAGCCAAACTGTTATGCCTATACCTAGGGCAATTTTGTTTGTCAAAAGTCAGTCTGCTTCTTCAGAAATTCCTGTCAAAGACACAGTCTTAGATGTGGTTTCTCCTGTCTCAGTTATTTTGCCTTAGGAGTGATTTATTGGACTTAGCCAAGGATCCAAGCTCAGGCTCTAGACCCTTCCAGTTCTGGTGGTGATCATTGTAGTCAGTGTTGCAGTACTAATTCTTGGGTCTTCCTGCTGTGCAGAAGCCCAAGACTAGCCTGAAAACCTATCTCGTCTTCATTCTTACTAGGTTGGGCTCTGATCCATCTTGGCCTTTATTTTCAAGCTCGAGGTCCTCTGCCAGCCCGTGGCTAACTTCTTATCCCAGCATGCATTGGAACTGTCCCCAGATCTCTGTCCACAAGATATTTGTGTTTGCTTGCATTTTAATAAAACGTTTTGACTACCTGAAGTTGGTAATTTGCTGGCCGAAGGGATCGTGTAGTTTCATATCCCCAGATCTTGTTTGCAACTTAACAGATTGTATTAGTCTGTTATCTCTGGCTACGTACAATCCTTTTGATTATTTTTTGATCTGTAATTCTTAGTAAGTCTTAGATAATTGGATAATTTAGCTTTTATAGCTTAGTGTGTCTACTCATGATTTGGTATTTTTTTTGCATTTGAGCTGTTTCTGAGTTTTGGCTGTCTTTTTTTTTTTTTTTTCGCTATGCCTTGTATTTTCCCTTCCCGGCTTGTGGTAATCTGTAGTTGCTCTATTAGTGGTACAATTTGTTGAAATTACAGAACTGTTACAGAGCCCGTTATAGTTAGAGGGCTTTTAACCCTTGTGTTTCTTGCTCTTTCCCTTCCGGTTTGTTGCTAAGTGTAATAGTCGTTGTAGTGTTTCAGTTTATTTAATTTTGAGAACTGTAACAGGGCCTGTTTAAGTTAGAGGGCTTAGTTGGTTTTTTCCTGTGCGTCTTGTGTTCGCAATAGCTCATCCTGTTTAAGTTAGAGGATCCAGCCCAAAAAAAAAACTGTTTGTTTATTTGTGGTTTGCTGCTGTTTCACCTTAAAAATGTCCAGTAAGGAATATAAGCCAATGGGTTTTAAAAAGTGTGACAGGTGTAGCAAACAGATGCCCCTTAGCAATAAACACACCCTTTGTGTTTATTGTCTTGAGGCTGTCCATCTCCAGGAGTTGTGCTCTATTTGCCACTCGTTTAATCATAGAGCCCTCATGGGGAGGAAAAATAAGTTGATTCTAAAAGGTCTTCTTAAAATTCCCTTCTCAGAGGCAGTGGAAGAAGGTCCGGGTTCATCTAGATCAGATAAGTCACCTTCTACAAAATCTGACAAATCTGGAAAAAGACCTACCTTCCTTCATTGAATCCAGCATACAAAACACCTAGACACTATCTTCCTCTGATCTGAAGTCATCTGGATCAGACAAGGCTCCATCAGCTGGTGCTAGTGGAGTTTGAGCTTAGGAGCCGGGCCCCAACCTTGGAGCCAGTATCCCCTGTTTTGAGATCGCTCATACTACAGAAGATTAAATCTCCCACTCCCTTGACCCGGTCTGCTAGGAGCCTTTCTGATGATGACTTGGATCAGGTGGTACAGAAACTTACAGCCACCGGCGCTGGCCATATTACTGTTGAATCCGACCCCCAGGGCTTCGGATCCTACCACATCCACTTCCTCTGATCTAAACTCTGGCTTTGGAGTCAGAAGATCCGGAGTTGGTATTAGTGGAACTGTCACATCCAAGACCAATCATGGGTTCCACTGATCCGACCACGACTCGGACGTCCTCAGCACCATCAGAGCTGAAGGAGTCTAGGAATCGACACTCTGGTTGGGTCTGGGGAGGCGAGTCGGAATGGACAGCTGTCTGATCCGACTTTGCCTCTCAGGGCCTCCGCTCAGGTGAGTTCGGCTCCTACCTCAGCCTCGGGTCTGTCGTCTTTGGTCCCGGGGGGGTCTTTTGGCTTCTTCGGACCCAGGGATATCCTTAAATCAGAGATGGGGGGACTTTTCAGGTAATGAGGAGGGTGCTGTCTCTACAGAAAAGTCCACATTGCTCTTCGGATATTTCTCCCTTCAGAACATCGGTGCCTGCCTCTTTATCCCCTGTATCCACAGGGACACAGAAACCCCAGGCCTCAGGATGCCCCACAGGGCACCCCCCCCCCACTCTTCCGAATCCTCCCCAGAGTAACCTTCAGAGGTGGTCCCTCGGAAGAGACTGTGCAAGAGGAAGCACTTACACTCCCCAGAGGAGTCCATTACTTCTGATACGGACCTCGATGAGGCAGAATGGTCCTCGTGGTCACCTCCTGATGGTGTCTCCTTTGGAGACTTCCTGGAAATGCTAACGCAGAGAGATGACTGGAAGTCCTCTAACCCTTAGATGCAGGAGTTTGTATACCTGAAGGCCTTTGGGTCTCACCCTTCCACCTTTTGGGTGACTCTACCTTTTGATGAGCTCCTTGAGCTGGTTTCTCAAAAGGCATGGGAGTCCCTGGATTCTGTGGAGCCTATTCCTAGGAGGCCAAACAAATTTATTACATCACCCTCTGAAAAATCTTTTTAACAAAGGGAGTCACAATCGATGCCATGGTCGTGGCTGCGGCCACTGAGAAGGAACACTCAGAGACCTCATCTTCTGTCCACCTCCTGAACAAGGAATCCAGGACTATTCCAGGACTATGGAAAGCCCATTTTTTCCTTAGTGGCTTTTTCTCTCGGATTGCTTAACTATCTTACACGTTTTATGAGACTACAGAGGGATCGCCTGAAAGAACTAGGAGATATAACCCTCCAAGGGTTCAGTAGCTGAAGGGGTTGGTAACTAAGTAACTTCTCAGCTCGCTACCTTAAACTCAGTCATTAATGCATCCATGAGGCTGATCTCCTATGCAGCTGATGGAGCAAGTAGAGCAGTGGGTTCTGGATTTTCCCTAAGGAGACATTCTTGGATGCACTTATGTGTCTTCGCGAAACCCTTAAAGTCTTCCTTTGTAAATGCCCTATTTGATGGCTCGTCTTTGGGCCTAAGGTAAAGAACACACTCACCAGGTGTGAACAGGAAGGAAGGACTCTGTCTGCCATAGGAGTCTGTTTTTTCCATGTCTACTAGACCCTATCCCAAAGGTCAGAGAGAGTGGTAAGATGTGGTTCCAAAAATCACAAAGATCTTTTCAGGACACGTGGTGAAACTTCCTCCAGATGCAGAGGAGGAAGTAATATTGGAAGACGCTGACCTCATTGCAGAGGGGGTCTGCAAAATCAGGATGACAGAGAATCCTCCTTTGTTAGGCCCTTTCAGTGCTCCTGAAAGGAGGCCCAACTGTCCAGCTCTGGAAGCAGTCAGTGGTAGCTTATCATTGTACCCAGAAGCCTGGTGACAGCTAACAAAAGACAAATGGGTACAAAGCATGATATCCAGAGGATGTAATGGGATCCTATCTCGCCTACATTCATAACTGATGGGCTCGGAGCCGATCCATCGGCTCCGACTCGGCCAACTAGTTCACTAGAACGAAGTCTCTTATTGGCTGGGCTACTCCCTATCCCAGGATGCACTACACCTGCTTCCCCAGATCTCGTTTGCCGCTTTACAAGCTGGATGTGGTCTCGACTTGGCTGGAGCTAAGTGGTTTCTTTTACCTTTTACTGGTCTTTGACCTTGGGGTTTTTCCTCTGAATATTGATAAAAACAGCTGTTTTAACAGCTACTCTCTGTCAATTGTGTGTTTGATAACTTTTTTGTGTGTGAAGTGATTTACTGGTACTTTATTTCGCTATCGGGCAATGCCCGTTTAAGTTAGAGGGCCTTTGCCCTACTTTTGAGAGTTTGTGTTGTTATTTTTTCTTCGGGCAAAGCCCGTTTAAATTAGAGGGCTTTTGCCCGTTGTTTTTGTGGTGGTGTGTGTGTGTTTACTGTGATGTCCTTCAAGGATGCATCTGCAGTCCTTACAAATGGGTTGTCCTGTCGTCAGGCAGTCCTTCGGTCGGCCGGATTCCAAAGTCTGGGTCTGGCTTCGGCTGGTGTCACACTTCACCCGACATCATTGCTGCAGTTACTCGGGTATAAAGGCATCAGCCGACGCCATTTTCCTCAGTCTTTCTTGCCACATGGCGCCCGAAGCAGAAGCTGTTCGCAAGTGCCAGTCGGTCAGAACCAGAGATTACTACTACCGAAGACTTCTAAAAAGCTAAGTACCCCGTTGGGGACTCTTTCTTGCCTCAGCCGATGTCAGAAAAAGTGAATAACTGTTTAACTTGTGGGAAACAAATACCTCCTAAAGATTTCCACTCTTACTGCTTACCTTGTTTAGGCCCAGACCACGACATAGCAGCTTGTCTAGCCTGTGCTTCTTTTAACCGACGGACGCTTAGACGTCGGTCGGAATTTGCTGAGCAGTTTTTCGGCTCTGATTTTGCTTATATTATGCCATCGGATCCTCCGACTTCACAAATATCCAAAAAACGCAAGGAAAAGGACCGACACTCGCGGTCTGCGGTTTCGGCCGAAACCGCGGTTAAGCCAACCGCGAGTGTCTTGGTTTCGGCTGAAACAGAGCAAGCGGTTCTTCCTTCATCCGAAAACTTACCTTCTACCGAGGCCTCTTCCACCCTGGTGGAATCGGCTTCTGAAATCCAACCTGCAGTTGTGGTTTCTCAGGAATTATCTGACACTATTCCCTTGGATATTTCAACCCCTGCACGTGGAGCTGCTAGGCCTCCTGCAGCCATGTCCATTAAGGCCTTTGCCAGGGCTAAAGCAGCTAAAGCTACTAAATCTGTGCCTGTTAAGACCCCCTCTCACAGGCCTAGCTCCAGTTCCCAAATGCTTAGTCTAGCAGAGGATCTCATTTCTTTAATCCGGGGATCCCAACCTCACCCAGACAGGGCCTCTCACCCACCTCCAGAGAAGAGGCCTAGAGCAGAGCCCCCTGAGCCAGTTTCCACAGATGATTCCTCTGATGATTCAGATAATACAGACCCTCCAGTGGCTCCTTTTTCCCCTTATGAAGACTGATGCTGAAGAGTCCATCCCTTCTGCCTCTCCGCCTGAGGAATTTTCCTTTGGGGAAACCTTGCATGCTATGAGGGAACAATTTCAGTGGCAGGGCCAAGATTTTTCAGACTCCAGAAAAAGGCTTAGAACCTTTTTGCATTTACCACAACATAGGCCTTTAGCTATACCTCCAGTTCTTTCTGTTGTAGATGATGCATTTAATGATGCTTGTACTGCTCCTGATTCATTACCTCCGGTCCCTGCTAAGCCCGATAGGTTCTACAGGGTCCCGGACATACATCACCATTTATACAAGGCTCCTTTTGCAGATCCCGAGACTATCTCCCAGGGGCCTAAGGCTGTAGCAACTACCTCTGCCAAAAATCCCCTCCCCTCTGAAAGGGAATCCAGGTCCTTAGAGAGATGGGGTAAAAAAGTTTACACTTCTGCTACTCTGTCAGCTAGGGCCTTGAACTGTCAATTTCATATGATCCAGTATCAAGAATTTATGCTAGACCAGTTAACCAAAAAACTGTCCTCTGAACCTTTAGACAAGAAATATGTTCAGGAAATGGTACATAACATTCAGCAAGTTAGTAACCATTCTTTAAAATGCGGCTATGATGCACTGGAGGCTTCCTTTAGATCAGCTATGACTGGCACAGTTATCAGAAGGCATGCATGGTTAAAAGAGCAGGCCTTACCGGACCATGTCAAATCAAAACTATTAGATGCTCCCATGGACAAGATCAATTTGTTTGGCTCTCCTGCACAACAGGTGCTGAAGAAGATGGAAGAGAAGGCAAAATCTGTCCAAACAGTGAAAGATTTCTTACAGGTCCAACCTCCAAGGTTTAGCAGGAATTGGCCCTCCAAGAATTGGTCCTTTCCAGACTCCTGCAAAGCACAGAGAGGCAGGAATAGGCGTTCAAGAGGCAGAAGCCAATCCAGGGGTGCCTACAGGGACGCCAGTGGCAGGGTAACAACCAGCGAGGCACAGACACAGCCACCACCACTACTACAGGACAATCACAGTGACTTGGCTCTGGCACGCCTACCAGGGAACAACTAGAAGCACCCTTAGGCGGAAGCTAGCTTTATTTTCAAAGAACTGGCATTACATCACAAGAGACAAGTGGATTTTGCAGACAATAGACCAAGGTTACAGGTTTCATTTCCATACTCTACCAGGAAAGAGAGGAATGCCAAACCTACCTCCAAATCAAAAGGCAGAAGCTCTAAAACAAGTAAATCAATTATTAAACATGAGAGCTGTGGAAAAGGTACCATATATGGAGCAAGGAAAGGGCTTTTACTCCAGACTCTTCCTAGTACCAAGGAAAGAAAGCAAATGGAGACCTATTCTCGATCTGTCCGCTTTAAACACATTCCTCATTGTTCCAAAATTCAAAATGCTGACTCTACAGCAGCTTCTTCCCATGCTGGGCAAGGAGTCTTGGCTGGTAACTCTAGATCTCAAGGAGGCATACCTGCACGTCCCCATACGACCAAATTGCAGAAGATACCTCAGATTTCTTGCAGGATCAGAGCATTATCAATTCTCAGCATTGCCCTTTGGCTTATCTACTGCGCCCAGAGTGTTCACGAAATGCCTGGCATCAGTAATCGCTCATTGCAGGCTTCAGGGAATCCAAATCTACCCTTACCTGGATGACTGCCTGATACAAGCGGACAACAAAAACAAGCTAGCAGAAGACTTGAAAAGAGTCATTTACCTTCTACAAGCCCTGGGATATACAGTCAATATAAAATGTCAAGGCTGATACCATCCCAAAAGATAACCTTTTTGGGTGCGGAGCTGGACACATCCAAACAAATGGCATTCCTAACAGTAGAAAAACAGGAGCAACTCCCTCTCTACTTCTTGGCATTAACAAAGCAAAACCATCTAACAGCAAGAAAAGTCCTACAAGCATTGGGCTTCATGGCATCCTGCATAATATTGGTCCCACATGCCAGACTGCATATGAGAAAGCTACAGTGGTACCTAAGGAATTTATGGTCTCAGCACAAGCACAGCCTAGAAACTCAAATTCCAATAATTCCATGCCTGAAGCAAGAATTCCAATGGTGGGCTCAGGCCTGTCAATCAAACGAAGGATTGCCCTTCCACAGCACTCAACCAAGCCAAACCATCAACGGACGCCTCAGACCTCGGTTGGGGGGGCCCACATGATGGATAAATGCATACAAGGTTTATGGACTCAAGAACAGCTGCACCTACACATAAACCTAAAGGAAATGCTGGCAGTAAAACTGGCAATTCAGACTTTCAAACCATTTCTTCGACAAGGACAATTGATAAGGACAGACAACACCACAGTTATGTGGTACATCAACAAACAGGGAGGCACACATTCGTACCCTCTATGCCCGATGGCCCTGGACCTCTGGAATGTGGCCCTGAGTTACAACATTCAGTTACAAGCAATCTTTGTACCAGGAAAAGAAAACACTCTAGCAGACATATTAAGCAGGACTACCACGGATGCCCACGAATGGGTGCTACATCCGGACATCTTCAAAACCATTACAAGAAAATGGGGTCCCCCAGAAATAGACTTATTTGCATCCCCACACAATCACCAATTAAAGAAATTCTGCACCAGGACGTACCACCCACTGGCATGGAAGGTGGACTCCCTATCCTTCAGTTGGAAAAATCTGACAGCATATGCATTCCCACCACTTCCTTTGATGCACAAGGTGCTATTGAAGATCAAAGAGGACCGTCCAAGGATCATTCTGATAGCTCCAGATTGGCCAAGGCAACATTGGTACCCATTACTGAGGAGCATGTCTCGGGAACAGATATGGCCCTTACCCTAGTTCCCTTGCTGTTAACTCAGAACAACTACAACACCCTGCATCCAAACCTGAAAACTCTGCAGCTGACTGCCTGGAACATTGCATAAGACAAATTAACCCAAATTTATCCCAAAGGGTTAAGGACATTATCTTGGAAGCTCGCAGACCTTCAACAAGGAAAACCTATTCAGCAAAATGGAAAAGATATCTCATTTGGAGTACTGCTAAAGGGGAAGATGTGTCACTGGTAAACATAGCCAACATCCTGGAATACTTGGCAGAGCTATTCCACAAAGGCCTGTCCTACTCTTCCATTAAGATTCATGCATCAGCTATTTCAGCAGAATACGACTTGGATCCTCCAGTCTTCTCACATCCTCTGCTCAGGCAGTTTCTGAGCGGAATTAAAAATGTAAAACCTCCTAGGAAGCCACCATTACCTGCATGGGACTTGAACTTTGTGCTAGAAAAATTGACACTTCCTCCTTTCGAACCAGCAGCAACAGCAGAATTGCAATACTTATCATGGAAAACTGCTTTCCTGCTGGCAATCACTTCAGCAAGAAGGGTTTCTGAGCTACAGGCATTAATGGCAGTACAGCCCTTTCTGATCTTCCATCAAGATAGTGTCCATGAGAACAAATCCTACTTTTATGCCTAAGGTGGTCTCCAGAGTATCTTTAAATCAGGCTATCCACCTACCTACATTCTTCCCCAATCCACAGAACAGGGGAGAAAGACTGTTGCATACCTTGGACGTACACAGACAATTACGCTACTACCTGGACAGGACCAAGAGCAATAGAAAAACTGACCAGCTACTGGTAGCATATGCAACAGGAATGGAAGGGAAAGCAATTTCAAAACAGACAATATCTAATTGGATAGGAAATTGCATTAGATTTTGTTACTCCTACCATGGAAAGAAAACTCCAGAAAACATCAGGCCTCACTCTACAAGAGCTACAGCCACTACCACAGCTTTTCTACGAGGAGTGGCTACCAAAGACATTTTAGAGGCTGCTACTTGGAGCTCCGTGCATACATTTGCCAAGCATTATAATTTACCTTTATACTCTAGATCCCGAGCAGGTTTTGCCACTGCTGTTTTGCAAGGGATCTTAACTACACCATAATTCTATCTTTCCTCCTCCCCCAGTTTGGCTATGGTATTCTACCCATTTGTAAGGACTGCAGATGCATCCTTGAAGGACATAGTACAGTTTTTATACCTACCATAAATGTAGATGTCCGATAGGAATGCATCTGCAGTCAGGATTACCCACCCTCCTCCTCCTCTGTGGTACTCCTAGGGTATTTGCCCCCCTCATAGCTAGCTGGGGGAATCTATTATGGTGTATTTGTTTGTATATATGTACATACATGCTTATTTTTTGTTTGCTCTCTAATATTTGGAATCATTGGCATTTATCCAAATTTAGCCTTCCTAGAGGGCACCTGGCATCTGGGGCAAGAAACAGAGGAAAATGGCGTCGGCTGATGCCTTTATACCAGAGTAACTGCAGCAATGACGTCGGGTGAAGTGCGACACCAGCCGAAGCCAGACCCAGACTTTGGAATCCGGCTGACCGAAGGGCTGCCTGACGACAGGACAACCCATTTGTAAGGACTGCAGATGCATTCCTATCGGACATCTACATTTATGGTAGGTACAAAACTGTACTTTCTCTTGTGAGGTAAATCTCCCTCTCAAGAGCTCATGCCTTGTTTCTCGCGCTCTACAGTTGGCGCTAACCTTTTCATACTGTTCAATATGTCCAAAGAGCAGAAGTCAGGATTTAAAAAATGCACTTGGTGCAATTACAAAATGTCTACTACAGACAGTCATTCGATATGCGTGTATTGTTTGGGGCCTAAACATCTACAGGAGACATGTAGTGTATGTCATGCTTTCTCCTCTAGGGTTCTTCAAGAGCGCAAAAATAAACTGATCTTGAAGGGTCTTATTAAGCCCTCTTTTGAGGAGGCTTTAGATTCTCCTGTTACCTCTAAAAAGAAAAGATCGTCGGCTCCGACAAGTCCGTCGGAACCGACTGCTAAAAAGCAAAAGTCGACCTCTTCTTCCTCGGCTCCACTGACTTCGGGGTCGAAGGGTCTGCCTCGATGCCTCTTTCCTCGGCTCCATTAGTTTCGGAGCCGCAGGTTGGAGTATCGAGAGGCGAATCACCTCCATCGGTTCCAATGGTTTCGGAGCCGGTGGAGGTGTGCAGCTCAGACTCTTCCCCCTCGGCTCTGAAGAAAGCTCCTTCGGTGCCGATGGTGGTCCTTGCTGTGGTGGAACCGGCGCCGATAGTGTTGGAGCCTTTTCGGAGCCGGTCCCCTACACTCTTGGAGCCGAGAGGAAAGTCTTCTCGTCTGTCTACCTCCTCTAAATCTTGGAAACTGTCTGATTCGGATCTGGATAGGGTGATACAGAGGCTTTTCCAGTCTCCAGTTTTTGCTCAAATGGTCTCGGCTCCAGCCCAGTTGGCTTCGGAGCCGATCCCCCCTCCGAAACATTCGATTCCTCCTCCAACCTCCTCGGAGCCGTTGGAGTCGGTGATGGTAGAGCAATGCGGAGCCATGCGGTCGGAACCGAGACCCCTTCGAGGTCTGTCGGCACCGACTATGGTTCCTACCCTGTCCTCGGGTTCAGGGTTTGGTACTGGGACTTCCTCAGCCGGGCCCGAGGGGAGGGGAACACTTTGGGGCTGGGTGCCTCGGTGCCTAGTCTTCCCCTCGGAGCATCGGCTGCTGGAATTCCCAGTGCCATCGTGGCCTCTAGACCAGTGATCTCCATGGAGTCTGGAGGTCCGGCCTTTGAGGCCATGAGGAGCGCGCTGGCCATGCCCTTGCCGGCTCAGCAGGCTTCTACCTCACCGTCCCTAGACCTGGAGACTGGTGCTTCTGCTGTGTTGCAGTCCCCCGGCAGCGGGGCCCTAGGGCCTGAGGATACCCCCATCGGGATTCCTTCTTCGGGGTCCGTCCGAAACTGCTTCGGACGAGCCCCACGGAAGAAATTGTGCAAGAGGAAGCACGTGGACTCTCAAGATGAGTCTGTTGCATCGGATACTGACCTCGATGACGCGGAAGAGTCCCCCAAATCATCTTCGGATGATATCTCTTTCTCAGATATCCTGGAGATTCTGAGACAGAGAGGAGATTGGCAGGCCAAAACCCCTTCAGCTGAGGAGTCAGTCTTCCTCAAGGCCTTCGGGGCCCAGCCCTCCGCCTCCTGGGTGTCTCCGCCCTTCGATGAACTCCTTGATTTGGTTTCTCGAAGGGCGTGGGAACATCCTGATTCTGTGGAACGGTGCCTGCGAGACCTAATAAGTTTCTTTCAGCCCCCCCCCCCCCAGAAGGAATTTCTGACTAAGGGTGTTCCCGTAGATGCTATGGGGGTGGCTTCTGCCACACAGCAGGACGTGGCAGAGGCTTCAATGTCCATCCACCCTCCTAATAAGGATTCCAGGAGCATGGATAGGTACGGGAAGCGTACCCTGTCTTCAGCGGCCTTTACCTTACGGTCACTGAACTATTTGTCATTTTACCAGGCTCCAAAGGGACCTCCTTAAAGAGCTAAGTGACTCCCTCACTGGTAATCTACCTGAGGCGCTAGCCCCTACTGTTGGCGCCCAGATGACTACCTTGTTCTCCATCGTAAACTTGTCCATGAGGCTCATTTCGTATGCGGCGAAGGCGAGTAGAGAGCGGAACAGGCGTTGCCTTCAGGAGACACGCCTGGTTACGCTTGTGTTCATTTGGAGGCCTTCAAGTCTTCCTTCACGCCTTTGATGGGTCATCTTTGTTTGGACCCAAGGTGAAGGACACACTAACTCGGTGCGAGCAGGAGGGCAAGACCTTGACTGCCGTTGGGGCCCGCTTTTCCGCTCCTTCTAGGCCTTACCCCAAGGCCCAGAGAGGAGGGAAAATGTGGTTCAGAAAATCTCAGAGGTCTTTCCCTACACTCCACCCAGTGATTCCCCCTCCAGATGCAGGGTGGGGGGGATTCAGGAAGACGCCGCCCTAGAGGCGGCAGAGGCCCCCGTAATTCCTTTCGTGGTTCTTCCTTCAACCAGCGTCCCTGAGTTGTTGCCCGACTGTGCAGCTCCGGAGCCAGTCGGGGGTTGGTTTGCGGAGCACCCACAAGCTTGGGAATCTATAACAAGCGATCAGTGGGTGCTTCTGATTATTACCGGAGGCTATCTCATTCCCTTCAACAAGCCCCCCCTTTCCTTAAGGGAAATCCCGGACGTGCCACCCAGTCAGCGGGATCAGGCAGCAATAGAGGTTTCAAAGCTGCTAGAAAAAGGAGCCATCCAGCCTGTCCCCACCGACCAGATCGGATCAGGAACTTACTCAAGATTATTTTTGGTGCCAAAAAAGACAGGGGACTTTAGGCCCATTTTGGACCTCAGTTCATTGAATCGTTTTGTGGAAAAGTCCAAATTCCGAATGGTCACCCTTCAATCCATTCTTCCATTGCTGGAGAAGGATGCATGGATGTGCTGCATAGATCTCCAGGACGCTTACTATCACATTCTGATAGCTCAAGAGTCCAGGAGACACTTACGCTTCCGCCTCGGAGTCAGTCATTTCCAGTTCCGAGCACTGCTCTTTGGTCTCACCACAGCCCCCAGGGTGTTCACCAAGTGTCTGGCAGTGGTGACTGCTCACCTGAGGAGTCTAGGATTCCAAGTGTTTCCATATCTGGATGACTGGCTCCTTACTGCCACCTCCGAGCATCTACTATTTCAGGCGCTCAACGCCACGTTCACCTTGGGCCGTTTCTTGGGGATTACGTTCAATTGGCAAAAATCTGTACTACAGCCATCTCAGCGTATTACTTTTATAGGCGCAGACTTAGATACAAAAAGGATGCGCGCCTTCTTACCGGCAGCAAGAATTCAGGTTTTGCAAAACCAAGTCAAATCCTGTCTCCCCCTATCAAGAGCTCCAGCCCATCTGATTCTACAACTGTTGGGCTCGATGGCGTCAACTATAATCTTAGTCCCCTTAGCCAGACTTCACATGCGAATTTTGCAATGGCTCCTATCAGTTCAATGGTCCTATCAGGAACTCCCCTTGAACCATTTAGTCATGATCACGGAGAGTTGCCGTCGGGATCTGCGTTGGTGGCTCCTCCAATCCAATCTCGACCAGGGGCGACCCTTTATTCCTCAACCCCCTGTTGCCACTGTGACCACGGACGCCTCCCAGGTAGGGTGGGGGGGTCATTACCTGGACAGGGCGGTCCAAGGCACATGGCAAATCCAGGAAACGCATTTGCATATCAATATCCTGGAGATGAGAGCGGTTCTTTTGGTACTTCAAGCTCTCCATCACGCTCTCCCGCAAGGTCCGATTGCTATCCTATCCGACAACATGTCGGTGGTTTGGTATATAAACAAGCAAGGTGGAACCAGATCTTACCCACTGTGCAGAGAAGCCATGAGATTTTGGCACTGGGCAGTAGCTACCAACCGCTTTCTAATGGCAACGCACATACCGGGGAAATCCAATGTGATTGCGGACAGATTAAGCAGGACCATTCTGTTACCCCACGAGTGGTCCCTCAACCAGAGAATGGCTGCGAAAATCTTCGCCAAATGGGGCCTCCCTTGCTGCGACCTGTTTGCCAGCCCCCACAATGCGAAGTGCAGAGAGTTCTTCACGCTGATCCCCTCCCAGGGACAGATTCCCAGGGACGCTCTGACCCACATTTGGCCCCCCGGTCTTCTTTATGCCTTCCTTCTGGTTCCCCTCCTACCGAGGGTGATACAGAAGGCCATTTACCTGGAGAGCGAGATGATTTTGATTGCCCCGCACTGGCCTCGTCAAGTTTGGTTTCCTTTCCTACAGAGGCATGCGATAGAAGGTCCATGGTTTTTGGACCCAGTGCCGGACCTGTTGACTCATCAGTCAGGACGACTTCACCCGTCTCTCAGGTCATTGAAGTTGGCGGCATGGTTACTCCACTTCCATCCTTAGTCCGAGACAATTCCCTTTCTCCGGAGGTGATCCACATATTGTCTTCTTCTCATAAACCTTCCACTGTCAAACTTTATTCCAGCAAGTGGAAAAGGTTCACCTTCTGGGCTCAGCAACGAGGTATAGACCCCCTTACTGCCCCAGTATCGGAGGTTCTGAATTTCTTGGCCTCTCTTTTTCAGTTGGGCTCTTCAGTTTCCACGATTAAGGTTCAGCTAGCGGCTATCTCTAATTTTCATGCTTCTTTTGAACCTTCATTGATGTCTCTCAAACTTTGTAAGGCTTTCCTTAAAGGAGCATGGCTCCTTAGGCCTCCAATATCTCACTCTGTCCCCCCTTGGGACCTAAATATGGTTCTTGCTGCCTTAACTGCCCGCCCTTTCGAACCAGCTGCTACCTGCGATTTGAAATTTCTGTCCTGGAAAACGGCCTTTTTAGTGGCCATAACGTCGGCCAGGCGGGTTTCAGAACTTCAAGCTCTTTGTTCTGATCCTCCCTATTTGATTTTTCACAAACATAGAGTGTCCTTGAAATTAAATCCCTCCTTTTTACCAAAGGTAGCTTCTTCTTTCTGTATTCAACAAACTATAGAGCTCCCTGTATTTTTTCCAGAGTTCTCTAATAATGCAGAATATATCTTTCATCAATTGGACGTCCATAGACAACTGCGTTTTTATTTGAATAGAACCGCTCGGACGCGGAAATCAAATCAACTGTTTGTTTCCTTTGCAATAAACAAATTGGGTCAACCAGTAGTTAAAACCTCCATAGCTAAATGGATTAAAGATTGTATCTCTTTCATTTATTCACAGGCTAACAAAGAGCTCCCCTTTCCAGTCAAGGCTCATTCTACCAGGGCAATAGCTACTTCTGTAGCTTTTCACTCCAAATTATCAATAGATGATATTTGTGCTGCGGCTATCTGGACTTCTCCGCACACTTTCATTTCTCATTACAAATTGGATGTGGTGTCTCGAGGCAGGGCTTCCTTTGGTTCCACAGTTCTCAGGAGTGTTTTCCAATGAGCCACCCGGGATTTAGGTGCTAGGGACGCTGTCCCATCAGTTATGAATGTAGGCGAGATAGGATGCCATTGCATCTTTTAGTTATGTACTTACCATAACTTCGGATGTATGGGATCCATCTCCACATTCATAATGCACTCACCCTCCTTCCCCCTTCCATTGGGATTTAGAGGAGATGTAGTTCCATTTGGAGATCTTCTCTTGAAGAACTTTAGTTGGTTGTAGTGACTACTATTTTTTTTTCTGTGTTTGCATGTATGTATGAAAGCGAACAAACAAGATCTGGGGAAGCAGGTGTAGTGCATCCTGGGATAGGGAGTAGCCCAGCCAATAAGAGACTTCGTTCTAGTGAACTAGTTGGCCGAGTCGGAGCCGATGGATCGGCTCTGAGCCCATCAGTTATGAATGTAGGCGAGATGGATCCCATACATCCGAAGTTATGGTAAGTACATAACTAAAAGTTATGTCGTCCCGTTTTCCTTTTTCGCCCCAAAGATGAAAAAAGTTCTGGACATTCCACTGAGTCAAAAGGAACAGGCAACTCTAGAAATTCAAAACTTGCTAGACAAGAGTCATCCAAGAAGTCCCCGCAGACCAAGTAGGATCAGGAGCTTACTCAAGGCTCTTTTTAGTTTCAAAGAAAGCTAGGGACTGGAGACCATTTCTGAACTTCAGCATTCTAAACATATCCGTAAAGAAGAGCAAATTTAGTTTCAGATGGTGACACTGCAATCGATACTCCCATTCCTGGGAAAAGAAGATTGGATGTGCTCTATAGATCTCCAGGATGTGTACTACCACATAAAAATGGACAGGCAACCCAGGAGACACTTGCACTTTCACCTGGGAACCAGTCACTACCAGCTTCAAGCTCTGCCCTTTGGCCTCACTACAGCCCCCAGAGTATTCACCAAATGTATGGCAGTAATAGCGGCTCCCTTGAGACTCCTCAGATTCCAGGTGTTTCCATACTTAGACGACTGGCTCTTAACTGCCACAACCAGGCATCTGCTAATCAAGGCTAGAAATACAGCCTTGCAATGCTTCACCCTCCTAGGGATTACCATAAGCTACTAAAAATCTCCCTTAGTGCCTCCTCAGAATGTGGTATTCATTGGGGCAGAATTAGACTCAATACAAATGATGGCGAGACTTCCATCAGAAAGGGTCCAATCTCTAAGGCACCAGGTGAGATATCTTTTAAGAAGAAAGCCCCAGTGAAGATAGTCCTCAAAGTTCTTGGGATTATTGCAGTATGGTAGTTCTGGTCCTCTTAGCACGTCTGCATATGAGGATTCTTCAGCGGTTACTATCCACTCAGTGGCCAATGCAAGAACTGCCGATGTCTCACAAAACAATCACAGCAGAAACTTGCAAGAAGGATCTTTGATGGTGGCTACACTCCACTCAAGTGACTCTAGGTTGACCGTTTGTTCACTCCCAACCAGTTGCTACAGTGACGACTGATGCCTGTCAAATAGGGTAGGGGGGAGCATTATCTAGAAAAGACAGTCTAAGGTACTGGCAGAATCATGAGGCTCACTTGTACATCTAAGTCCTAGAGATGAGAGCTGTGCTGTTAGCTTTGCAGTCATTCAAGGAGACTCTCCCCCTGGGAACCATTGCAATCCAGACAGACAACATGACAGTTGTATGGTATATAAAGAAACAAGGAGGAGCCAGATCATACCCCTCTTTGTCGAGAGGGCCTGAGAGTATGGCAACAGCCACCTCCATCCAATGTTTTCTGATAGCAACGCACATGCTGGAAAAATCCAACGTGATACCAGACAGACTCAGCAGAGCGATTCTGATTCCTCACTAGTGGTACCTGAAACAGGAAGTAGCAGAAATTTTTTTCCAAAAATAGGACCAGCTTTGCTGTGAACTCTCTGCAGCATCCATGAATGCCAAATGCAGCAGCTACCTTGCCCTCAACCCCCCCCCCGGGGGAGTTACCAAGGGGTACAAATGTACATGATTGGCCCACGGGCCTCCTGTATGCCTTTTCCACTAATTCCCAAGGTCCTTCAGAAAGCCAGTTGTTTTGGAAGGGACTTGATACTCATCGCTCCATACTAGCCTTGCCAAATATGGTTCCTCTTCCTCTGGCCTCATCTTCGGGAGGAGCCATGGATTTTGGACCCGGTTCTGGACCTTCTGACTCTTAGATCGGGAATGCTCCGCCTACCCCTTCAGACCCTTAAACTGCTCCAATTCCAATGTTAGCCAGGTTTCCAATCCTCTCCTGTCAAGTTACACATTCAAATGTCTCCTCATAAGGCTTCAACGAGGAAGATTTATAAAAACAAAAGGAAAAGATTCTGTTTATTGGCTACCTATAATCATATTGATACCTTTCCTGCTCTTGTTAGTTTCAATCCGTACTTCCTAGCAAAGCTTTTCAGTGAGGGTGCATCTGCAGCCACTATTAGGGTTCATATAGCAGCAATCTCGAACTTTAATTTGGGAGAGACTGGCTCTAATATAATGTGTTATAAGCTATGCAAGGCCTTTCTCAAAGGTGCTATGCTAAGACTGCCTATCAGAGACCCTCCAGCACCATGGGACCTAAATTTCATTCCATCTCATATAGTTTTCTCTCCCTTTGAACCATCTTCATTTTGCGAATTAAAGTTTTTGACTTTGAAAATCATTTTTTTGGTAGTAATCACCTCTGCCAGAAGGGTGTCGCTTGCAAGCATGGTCTATAAAGCTCCCATATATCTTTACTATAGAGACAGGGTGTCTTTGCGAACAAACCCCTCATTTTTACCTAAGGTGGTTTCAGAGATAAATTTGAACCAAAGTATTGTGTTACCAGTTTTCTTCCCTAATTATGAAAACAAAGAGTATGTGTTGCATCAACCGGATGTACATAGACAGTTAAGTTTTCTACATAGAACTGCAAAATTCTGAAAATCTGATCAGTTTCTTTTTCAGATTCAAAGAAAGGATCTTCTGTCTCTAAAGTTACACTTTCTAAGTAGCTTATCTGATTGTATAACTTGTTTACAAGTCTCAAAATAACTTCCGAAAAAAGTTAAGGCCCATTCTGCAAGAGCCATTGCTAATTCTTTCACCTTTCTGGCTAAGGTACCAAGTGACACTATTTGTGCTGCAACAACATGGGCTAAACCTCATACTTTTATTACTCATTACAAAGTTGGTTTGGCCTCCAGGAATGGAGCCTCCTTTGGATCCATGGTTCTGAGGAGTATTCTTCCGTGAGCCACCCAAGAGTCAGTGTGCTAATGACGCTGTCCCTACGTAGTAAGAATGAAAGCAAGATAGGACAACATCCCATAAAGATGTTTTTCGTGTTTCACTATTGCAGTCATCACCTGTGGGTTATCCATGCTGTGATAGCCCTCGGCCGGCCCGAATACCAGAGTCGATGTTTTTCTGCGTCGGCTGCTGTCGCTTATTGACTGATGTCAGGTTGTCAGTGCTATAAAGCAAAGCAGCCAACGTCATTACATCAGTCTTTCTTGCCGTGGAGCCCGTAGCAACAGCAGTTCACAAGTGTGCCAGTCGGTCGCTACCAGAACTCGGATTACAGCTAAAAACGTCTAAAGCTAAGTATCCCGTTGGGGATCCTTTTTTCTTGCACTAACCGATGTCCGAAAAAGTTAACAATTTTCTCGCCTGTGGAAAGCAGATCCCACACTGAGACTTCCATTCATACTGCATCACATGTTTAGCCCCAGACCACAACGTCCCCTGTTTCCGGTTCTGTGCCGTGTTTAACGCGAGAACCATTTGTCGTAGAGCTTGCATTGTAGACAGGTATTTTCTTCCGTCTTCGCATTCCAAAGTGGCGTCAGTCAGCCAACAATCTGTAGACATTCCGAAAAAACGTAGAGATAAAGCTAGAGACAGACCACACAAGGCTAAGCTTTCCGATAACGCTACCGCTAAGCAGGTCGTCAGTTCTCCAGAATTCAGTGAGCCACTTTCGCAGCCCCTGATACCCAATATATCTACGCAGGCCTCAACTGAGACCCTTTTGGAGTCCGATATGCCACAGAAATCTTCATCTTCTGAGTCTTTGGTTGTCTCTGCCTCAGTTGGGTCCAGAGCTGTGACGCAGGCACCAGTTTCTGAGGCGGCCTTTCACCCTACCAATTCTAGACAAAAACCAACATTTTCTCATCCGACTACCGTTTCTGCCAGACCGATGGATACTCTTAGGCCTAGAAGCCAGGCCACTCCTAGAAAATCTACCTCTACCCACCATCTTAATCCTGCTCCGCCACCCCAAGCCCAAATGCCTAAGATGGTGAAGGATCCTGTCTCACTTATCAGAGGCAGTCAGGCTACAGTTTCTAAAAGGAAAAGACACCCTTCTCCTGAACTAATGACAGAGCAGGATTCTGAGGAATCTGATTATTCAGATTTAGAAGAGGAACAACCACCTCTGACTGCTTGAGGATTCAGATGCAGAGGAATCCATTCCTTCTGCTTCCTCACCAGAAGACATTTCCTTTGGGGAAACCCTTCACACCCTCAGGGAACATTTCCACTGGGAATCTCAGGACTTCCCTCAGTCTAAGAAAAGACTGAGAGTTTCTGGACCTGCCCCAGTACAGACCCCTGGCCACCACCCCCCCCCCATCTTAGAAGTGGTGGATGATGTTTTCCGTGAATCCAGCTTAACCCCTGATGCCCTTCCACCTGCTCCCAGTAAACCTGACAGGTATTATAGAGTATTGGATTCTCACAAATACATGTACAGAAATCCTGCTGCAGACCCGGAGATCATTACACAGGGACCTAAAGGAGCTAAGGCTAGTCCTGCAAAGAATCATACTCCTTCTGACAAGGATTCCAGAGCTCTGGACAGATGGGGTAAAAAAGTATACACCTCTGCAACCTTAGCTATCAGAGCACTCAGCTGTCACTTCCATATGTTAAAATGTCAACAACACTCTGTAGATAAATTCCAATAACCACTCCTTGAGCCAATGCCCTACGACCACCAAAAATGAGCACTTTTATTCACGCCATATAAAGTAATCCACTGTACATAAAAACTAATGAATAGTCCAGTAATCCACAAAACAGGTCAAGCGCTTTCGTCAATAGACTTAATCAGAACAGTTAATAATGTGAACTGACACCATTTTTATATAAGTACCCAGTACCTTCAATAAAAATTCAATTACAAAATTAAAGTGACAGTGCATTTTTAAAAAAATCCTTTTTAAAAAAGTTAAAAAACTGTGTCTTATGAAATAGTTTTAATAAATACGTTGTTCTAAAAAGGTAAAACTTTTTAAAATAACATGAAGTGAAGTTGTCAGGGTTGAATAATGAGTTAAAAATAATAAGTTGAAAATAATATCAAAACTGTGTTGCTCGATACCTTAATTCAGGTTTTAAGCTAATATGTTCATTTAAACCTGGGGGGAACTGTTGCATTTAGCCTCAACTGCCATCTAACCTCAGCCCGAAGCAACTGGTTTCCCCAGTCACCCCCCCCTAAAATTTTTACCTACACTTTCCAAAATACCAAATCTAAAAATATGGTCAGCATGGTTAACCTTTATGTGTTTGTATAAGGCATTATTATCCTTTTTCATAATACTGTACATATGTTCATATATTCTCCTACTCAGACGCCTTTCTGTTTTCCCAACGTAAAAATGACCGCAGGACTGACAAACGGCCAAATAAACTAAGCCCTGAGATGTACATGTACCTGTCATAAAATTAACTACTGTTTGGTTGGGTCCAAGTGTCACAGAGGGAGTGTCAATAATAAATCTACAATAATCACAGGCCCCACATTTATAAGTACCCTTTCTAAAACATCTTTTTTCAGAAATTGGATTCTCCAATAGGTTCTTTAAGTTCCTATTCACCCGGTATGTAAAATGAGGGCCTTCACCAATAATTTTAAGTAGCTCCATATTCCCTTTGAACATTGTCCAATTGTTTTTAACTACATGTGATGTCTCACCATAAGTCAATACCATAGTTTGTGTAAAATCTATGTCTACACCTGTATCATGATCCACCTTTTCCTCATCCTCACCTAATAGTGGCTTAAATCTAGTACCCCATTCAACACATACCTGATCCTTAATATTATTAATAAAACTCAGTGGGTAACCACAGGCTTCAAACATATTAACCAATTTTTCCAACTCTGATTTAAATAAATCAAAATTCGAACACATACGGGCAGCTCGCACCATTTGCCCTTTTACTATATTCCTCTTTATAAATATAGGGTGACTATTGGAAAATTCCAAAAAATCATTAGAATATGTTGGTTTTCAATATAAACATGAAGAAAAACAATTAATACTGTCATCTTTCATTAATTTCACATCTAAGTAATTAATGAATGAATTTCCACTGTCACCAGCGAATTTAAAATAATCACAAATTCCGTTCAAATAATCCAAAAATGCTTGATGGACCTCACCACCCTTCCACATAATAAAAACATCGTCCAAAAATCTAAGATAAATTGACCAACTTCCATTGTAGGGTGACCCAAAAATGTACTCTTTCCCATTTGAACATAAGATTAGCGAAGAGTGGGGCACAGCTATTTCCCATTGCTACACCCCTTGTTTGTCGAAAAAACTCACCACCAAAACAGAAAAACTTGTTTTTAAGGATCACTTCCATCAATTCCAAAATGAAGTTGGTCATCGTGTGACTCAAACTAGTTTTTTCTACCAAAACCTCATAAAAGAGCTCAAGCCCCTTATCATGTGGTATTGAAGTAAAAAGGTCAACAACATCTATAGTGGAGAAACAGGCATTTATAGCATAATAGTGTCCCTTAATTCTCCTGAGAAAGTCCCATGAGTCAATTAAAATATGATCAATAGGTACCAATGCCTCTCTTACAATACGCTCAATAAATACTCTTATTGGATAGGTGATACTGTTCGGGCCAGAAATTATAAGCCTATAAGGGGGGTCGTGAACATCCTTGTGTATTTTAGGTATACCAAAGGCTATAGGGATGGTAGGATGTTCAGCATTCAAAAAATTAAATATCTCTTCATTAATTACACCTTGGTATAAAGAATCTTCCAATAAAAATCTGATCTTTCTATAAGCGATATTAATTTAATTCCTAGAAACACATTCGTATTTTGATTCGTCTTGCAGCATACAGAAGATTTTATTATTGTAATCCTCTGTATTTGCTATCACCATACCCCCTCCTTCATCTATCTTCAGCTAGAGCACTCAGCTGTCACTTCCATATGTTAAAATGTCAACAACACTCTGTAGAACTATTAAAGCAAAAGATTTCTACCTTTCCTGACTGTGCCAATTCGAAAGAGTTAGCAGATTTACTGCACTCTACTTGTCAAGTGGCCAAACACTCATTACACTGTGGATATGACTCCCTAGAAGCCTCAAGCAGGGCAGCAGTATCAGGATCTGTCATTAGGAGACATGCATGGTTGAAGGAACAACCTCTCCCTGATCATGTCAAGTTTTAAATTAATTGATGAACCCTTGGATAAAGGACCGCTTGTTTGGAGTAAAAGCAGAGGAGGTGCTTAAAACGATGGAAAACCAAGCAAAATATGCAAACAGTAAAAGATTTCTCTCAGGTTCAACCTCCTAGGTTCAGCAGGAATTTTCCCTCTAAGCATTGGTCCTTTCCTGCACCTAGCAGACAGGGTCAAGGTAAGCCCTGCCTGGACAAGACCACTCAGGCCCCTATCCCAGGGACAGCAGAGAACCAAACAGTGGACCACTTCTGCCTCAAAGGCAAGGGAGTTCTAAGCCATCCTTCTATGGCAAAACTCTCAATGACTCCCTCTCCCCCCTCTGCCCTCCTTTCACTCACCAAAAGCTAGGAGGAAGACTCTCCCTCTGCAAAGCAAATTGGGTTTCTGTAACAAAGGACCAATGGGTCTTAAAGATCATTTTTCAGGGATACAAATTCTCTTTCAATGAACTCCCAATTCCAAGAGGGTACCCAGACTTGCCTCCAAATCAGTGGGCAGAGGCACTGAAACAAGTCCAAACTTTCATATCCCAGGGGGGCAGTAGAAACCTGTTCCCGCAGATCAAACAGGCAAAGTATTTTATTCCAGAGTATCCATTTTTCCCAGAAATGAGGGCACTTGGCACCCCATCTTGTATCTATCCATTCTGAACACCTGCCTGGTGGTCCCCAAATTCAAAATGCTAACTTTGCAGCCGCTGCTGCCTATGCTGACACAAAATGCCTTGGTAGTGACCCTAGACCTAAAAGATGCCTACCTCCACATCCCCATAAGGGATTCTTGCAGGAAATTCCTGTGCTTCAGAGCAGGCTCACAACACTTTCAGTTCTCTGCGCTTCCCTTTGGCTTAGCTACTGCTCCCAGGGTATTAACCAAATGCTTAGCCCTGGCCATAGCATTTTACAGACCGAGAAATATACAGATTTACCGTTATCTGGACGACTTCCTCATTCAGGCAGTGTGCAAAGAAAAGCTGCTCCAGGACCTCCTCTTTGTCAAAACCCTCCTAACTTCCTTAGGGTTCACTATCAATCAGAAGAAATCAAAACAAACACCCTCCAGAAGGACTATTTTCTTGGGAGCACTGCTGGACACAGCATCCCAAATGGCCTTCCTATCCCCAGAAAAGCAAAGCTTTCTGCCTCTCTACTTTACCCAGCTGCCATCCAGAAGTCACCTCACTGCGAGGAACTTCCTGCAAGCCTTGGAGTACATGGCATCTTGCATCCTAATTCCTCTGGCCAGGCTTCACATGAGAAAATGTCAGTGGTATCTAAAGAACCTTTGGTGTCAGCACTCACAGCCTCTAGAAACCTCTCTCCCTCTGATCCCCTGTATGAGGGCCGAGGTTCTCTGGTGGGCAGGGGCCTGTGCCAAGAACAAGGGTCTTCCCTTCATCTTCTTCCCTACCGGGCAGACCATCACCACCGACGCCTCAGACCTTGCTTGGGGCACTCACCTAGCATGCAGGTGCACCCAAGGTCTTTGGGATGGCCAGCAGCACCTTCCCTTATACATCAACCAGAAGGAAATAATGGCAGTACAAAACACACTGGCATCCTTCCAACCCCATCTCAGGCCAGGGGTTCTCCTTATCAAAACAGACAACACCACAGTAATGTGGTACATCAACAAACAAGGAGGGACCCAGCCTTTACCCTCTGTGCAGGCTAGCCATGAACCTCTAGCTGACAGCCTCCTCCATGGTATTACACCCAATAGCACAATACCTGCCAGGGATCAACAACACCCTGGCATACCACTTGAGCAGAAACTTACTAGACCCCCACGAATGGCAGCTCCACAGAAAAATCTTTTTGCAAGTCACTCAGGAGGGTGGAACTCTTTGCTTTGCTCCTCAACCAGCAGCTAAAAAAAATCTGTACCAGGGAGTATCACCACCTAGCATGAGAGGTGGATGCCTTGACCTTCCCCTGGAACTCCCTCTTTTTGTATGCATTCCTTCCTCTGCCTCTTATTACCTAGGTACTGATCAAGATGAGAGGGGAGACCAAAGGCTATCCTCATTGCTCCAGATTGGCCCAGACAGCATTGGTAAACCTTGCTGCGCACCTGACATCACAGCCTCCCAGGCAATCTCATACCTCTTGACTCAAGTGGGGGGGGGGGGTGCTGCACCCAGAATTGCAGACTCTCAAACTGTCAGCATGGCTAATACTCTAAAGACACACAAGGGGCTCCTGTTAAGCAAACTGGTCCTAGACATTATCACAGAGGCCAGAAAGCCCAGCACCAGAAAATCGTACACAGGGAAATGGAAAAGATTCTGCTCCTGGAGCCACTCTAGAAGGGGCAGTTCCTCACAACCTTCTGTCCCTCTTATCTTGGACTCTCTAGCTGAGTTACTCAATAGTGGTCTCTCCTTCTCTTCTATTAAAATCCTTGCCTTAGCCATTTCAGCTCATTTCAATACAGACCAGCCCCTGTTCTCACATCCTTTGATTAAACAATCCCTCAGAGGGGCTGCTTCAGCAGAACTGAAATACCTCTCCTGGAAGACTGCTTTCCTGCTAGCTATCACCTCAGCCAGGAGGGTTTCAGAACTTCAGGCACTGATGTCCATTGAGCCCTTCATCATTTTCCATGCAGACAGGGTCTCCCTGAGGACTAACCCCTCCTTTATGCCCATTGTGGTATCTAATGTGACTCTCAACCAGGCCATTCATCTACCCACCTTCTTCCCTAACTCTCAAAGCAAGGGGGAAAGAATTCTGCACTCGCTAGACGTGCACAAGACAGCTCAGACACTACCTGGACTGTACAAAACCCTTCAAGAAGACAGACCAACCTGTCAGCTTTGCCCCAGGGGCAGAGGGGAAGCCCATTTCTAAGCAAACAATTTCCAAATGGATATCACATTGTATCCATTTCTGATGCAGATTACATGGGAAACCACCCCCTAAGTCTATTCATACCCATTCCACTAGGGCAGCCTCCACTTCCACAGCATTCCTCAGAGGAGTTTCCACCAGGGACATCTTGGAAACTGCCACCTGGACCTCTGGCCATACCTTTACAAAACATTACCACCTACCTCTTTTCTCTAAGGCTAGGGCAGGGTTTGCTTTTGCAGTTATGCAGGGCTTGCTTTATCCATGCCTAGGTCTCTAATCATTTCACCCCTCTCCTCAGCTTTGGGAATCCTGCCGCAGGTGATGACTGCAACAGTGAAACATGAAAAACATAGTACAGTTGTGTGCACTTACCATAAATTTAGATGTTCGAGTGTATTCACTGTAGCAGTCCTGGTTTCCCTCCCTCCCTCCTTCCCCCTTATATCCTCTTTTAACCACCAGGACCACTTTACCATATTTTCTTGGGCTTTCTGACTGGTTAGGGCAAGAAAAAGTGATGTAATGGCATCGGCTGCCTTGCTTTATAGCACTGATGACCCGACGTCAGTCAACAAGCGACAGCAGCCAATGCAGAAAAACATGGACTCTGGTATTCGGGCCAGCCGAGTGCTACCACAGCAGGGATAACCCACAGGTGGTGCTGCAACAGTGAATACATTCGAACAGCTACATTTCTGGTAAGTGCACACAACTGCACTTTATGTACTCACCATAACATTCCATGTTTTGTCCATCTTCACCTTCATTCTTACATCCCACCCTCCTTCCCCCTTCCTTTTCTTTCACTCTTATAAGACTGGGTCTAATCAAATTGGATCCCCATGACCTCTGCCCTTCATCAGCAACTGAATCCTTCCTTAGAGTCAGGTATACCTGTATAAATTTAGGCCGAACAAGATCTGGGGATAGTCCAGTGCATGCTGGAATAGGGAGTTAGCCATGAGCTGGCAGAGAACCTCCAGCTTGAAAATAAAGGCTGAGGCAGATCCGAGGATCAGATCCAAACCCAACTTAATAAGAATGAAGATAAAGATGGACAACCCACTTGGAACGTTATGGTGAGTAAATAACAACCCCCCCTCCCATCCTCCAGTCGGCAGACGTTTGTTCTGTGAGAAACATCTGGACATCTGGGTATAGAGGAATGTTAACTCATCATCAGTTCTTTCTCACCATGTAGTCCAGTGCTCCAGAAAGCATTCCTTAGCATCATCAGTCTGTTTGTCAACTTAAATTGCCATTGTTTCCAGATACCTTAAATAAGTACCCCATTGGGGTTTTTTTTCTTGTTAATGTTAAAGAAAAAAATAATAATTGCCTTTATTGTGGGAATCAGATTCTCCATAAAGATTTCCACTCTTACTGCCTTTTTTAGGCCCTCAGCAAGCTGTTGCTGTCTGTTTTTTCTGTAGGCTTAATTCAAAAACTGTTGTGTAGAACTGAGTTCCTTCAGTTACATATGGAATATAGTAAGGTAGGCCTTTTGTAGGCTTTGGGGATCCGCTGGTCTCCAGGCTGTCTTCCTCAAATAAACTTGAGGATAAGCATCCAAAAGCAAGGGACATTGGGGATTCTGAGCATGTTTTTTTTTTATACAGGCCCTTGACTAAACATAATGTTGCTGATCCAGGTGAGGCATCTTTGCAGTCCACTGGTCTGACACCTACTAAGCTGGACCTTTCTGGAGGCTGCCATGACTCAAGGTCCATACCTCACAGTCCTCATTAGACTGATGACTGTTCAGTCTGAAGTGACTGAGCAGGCCACAGCTTTCAATACCAATATACTGGTGACTGAGGATGAGGATGTCATCCCTGTAGTTATTGTTAGGGAAGATATCCTCACGAGCCAGATTGATATTGCGGCTGCTCGCCCAAGACCTGACACTTTCAGTTCCCCAGCCATCCAAACCCAAGAGGCCTTAAGGTTTGCCCCAGCATTCACTGTCTTACACCACTGCGTCTTCATCTCAGATCTTTTTACAGGACTTGGTCAGGCTGAGCCAGGACTTCATGGATTTTTCAAGGACCAGGCGACACACCCTGCAAAAGGATACTGAGCCATGAATGTCACTGCAAAAAGAAAAAGGAGCACTTTCCCAGGGAGATTCTGATCCCTCAGAAACAGATTATGAGGAAGAATTGGCCTATGTGGAACACCTTCCCTCTCAGTTTTATGAAGATTATGATGATACCCTATATGCTGCGGTGGTGGTGCTGCGGTAACTTTGTTGCTTCACAGTTAGACGTTGCCTGTTCGATTCTCAGTTAGAGCGTCTTCTGTGTGGCGACATGCATGAATGGGCATTCCTTCGTTGAAGGTTGTGCATTAGGCCCAGCAAGCCAGCACGTAAAAATCTACTGCCAATCATTAGCGGACCGGAGTTCTGCTGTGGCGACCCCTAACCGGGAAAAAGCCGAAAGACACAAACAAAATGATGATACCCTATCTTCAGCTTCACTGCCTAAGAATGTATCTTTGGAGGCACCCTTCACAGGATGAATGAAGCCTTCAGTTAGGAATCTAGGAAATTCTTCAAGGCACAAACTTGCTATAGAGAGCTTCTGAACTTTCCCAACCCCAAACCGTTGGTGGTTCCTCCAGTTCACGAAGTCTTGAATGATGTGTTCGAGGACATATCATTACACCCTGACCCCCCCCTCCCACCAAAAAAAAAAGCCCGACCACTTCTACATGGTGATGGAATCCCTTATACACCTTTATAAAAACCCAGTAGCATATCCAGCAGTGGGGTCTACAGAGTCAGCCAAGGGAGCTTCTGGTCGTGCATCCAATAATTCTTTAATAAATGACGGAAAAGCAGACTGTTAAACAGATTTGATGAGAACTTATACTTCAGATGCCATGGCAATGAAAACTGTCAGCTGTCAGTTCCACTTGCTCAAATATCTTGAGTCATTGCAGGAACAAATTTTAAATGCAAGGTAGAGGGCATCCAAGAAAAGAGCCTTCAAAGGGATATACAGGTCCTGTGCAGTGTCCCTCTCCAGATGTCTAGACACTCACTCAAATGTGGCTATGATGCTTTAGTTGCTTCATACAAGGTAGCTGTTGGGGGGGGGGGGTTCAGTCACTCCATGATCTGTCTTGGTGAGAACTCAACCCCCCCCCTCAGACCAGGTAAAACTGAACTCCTTAATGCCCCCCCCCCCCAGACATGGAGTTCCTTTTTGTACACTGAGCAAATATTTGACAAATTGAACAAAAAAAAACAGTTGCTGATGAAATCTGTCAGTTTTTTGCATGACTTCCAGTCCCAGATGTAATCGAAACTACCCTTTCAAGTCTTGGTCCTCTGTGACTAAGCATGAGAAAACTAGACCGACTAAGGAGAAAAGGCCAGGATTATGCAGATGGTGTCAAACCAAGTATGCGATTCAAGAATCTTGTTCCACCTGGGGAGCAGCTGTGACTATCCCCAGCACACTCCCCCCTTAGCAGAATGATTGTCCTGTGTAACCTTTCAGTGGATGTCCCTTCCAAAAACCAAGAAAAACTTCTGTCTCCCATTCTAAAAGATCTGCTACTTCAGGGTTTCATTAAAAGTGTATGCAAAACAGTAGAAGGCACAGGGATTTACAAATTTTTTCTTGTTGCCAGGAAAGAAAGTACCTGGATACATGTTCTGGACTTCTCAAGACTAAAGTTTCTCCAGGTTAAAAGGCACAAAAACTGTAGAGGTCTCGAAAGGATACATTCTTAGGCAGTGAAGCTAAGGATAGGGTGGCATAAGAATCTTCATAAAACTGGTGATTCACATAGGTCAATTCCTCCTCATAGTCTTTGTCCTTTTCATTGTAGTCTAACATAATGCAGAATATGCATCATATTGCATATCACTGCCTTAACTACATGGGTTATAATCTTCCAAAGCTTCAGGGCATCTGTCATGCACCCAAACCATTGGGTAGCTCAAGCTAAGATGCCTAAAAAACAGGTTTGAGTGACAAGCCCTTAAGAGCTTTCCTGCCGCTGAAGAGAACACTTCTGTAGGCTTTTGAGGATCGACAGTTGGCTTGTGCTCTTCCATTGCTGAGCAGATAAGTTTCCTTTGCACAAATCTTCCATAATTAACGTTTATTGCGTAAATGTACTTTTCCATTTAGGAAAGTAATTTTTTATGTAGGAGTTAGTGTTTTAAGTCACTCATGAGATTTAAGCATTAAGTGTAAGTGCAGTTTTTTCCTGTTGGTTTAAAAGTTAAAATAGTTGAAAACCAATTTTTCTGTAGATAAACTGTTTTTTATTGTACTGTTTGGGGCTACAATAGTGTATTAAAGTGCTTTTTACTATGTTTTTATTGAGGAAAAAGTGACTTTTTGCAACTTTAAATTTTTACTGGCTTGTGCTGCTTGTTTTCCTTGGGAAAGAGGCGCCATTTTAGCTTGACCATGGAACAAACTATCTGTCCCACTTCTGGCCACAAAAAAGAAAAAGTTAAGCAAACAACCTTTGTCACCAGAGCAGACTAGTCATTTCCCTCAGCTGCAGGTTAGTGAGACTGCTGTGGCTAAAACTGGTTACTCAGACCACTCATCTTTTACCCTGGATACTTCTAGTGTTGCACCCATAGCCACTAAGGAAACAGAGTTAGCCACGTCCTCTGATAGTGTTGCTTCAGTGTGCAAAGGAGGGCTACTCTTGTCAATTCTGGGAGAAGGAGCCGGGAAGTCTTCCCTCTGTAGTCAGGATGTTGTGCCCATCCCTGTGGAAGCTGCTGTCACCATTAACAACCCTGTTGTCCCCAGTTTTCGTGTCAAAAAAGAAACTGAATACTAAACTTGTATCTGCTCCTGCTCAAATCTCCCAGAGGGGAGTGATTTACTAGAGCTGGCTTAGGGTTTAATTCAGGCTTTTGATCCTTCTTGTAAGGTGGCTTCTGGTAAAAGAGGGATGTGTAATTTTTCTGAAGAGTTTCAGGATTCTGAATCTGCACCCGAAGATGGAGAGATGCAGGATTTTCTCACCAGTTATGATTCAGATAAGAGCATGGTATCTGACTCTTCCTGTGGGGGGTTTCAGTTTCTCAGACTCTTTCGGGAAAAAAAAAGATGGGAAAATATTTGACAAGTATGGGGGAATACGTATGTATCTGCAACTTTGACTGAGAAATTTGAAATTGTCAGACTCATATTCATATGTTAAAGATTATTGTGACTGATTGTGAAAGTGTGGTGATTGTTTTGTCTGTAATTTCTTTTTGTGAGGAAAAATCTGCTTTAAATTGTTTAGTTTCTTCCATTTCATAGTTGCAACTCATTATTTAAAGTGTACATATGACTATGTCAGTGCTTTTTCCAGGGCTATGGCCACTGGTACATTTTGAGGAGGTTTACCTGGCTGCATTCTCAGTACCTCTGAGATGATGTGAAAAATGAAATTTTACATTCCTGTTTGGATAGCGATTTAGTTTTTGGCCCCTGTGCTGTAGAGGTTCACAGTGTGATGGGTGGGGTAAGCTGATACAGGGAGTCTCTTAGATTTTCAGTCCTGTTTTTCCAAAATTTCTAAGGGATTCTCTAACCCTTGTTCAATTTTGGCAAGAAACCAAATGAACAGTCGTAGCAAAATCCTGATTAACAGACATTTAAGAAGCAATGGCAAGGGGGTTCCAAAAAGAAAACAGGAAGTCCCCAAAACAAAAGACAGTCCAAGTCAGAATGACTATTAAATGGTCCATGCTCCCATACCCTACCTTGGCAGTCCCTTTTCCCCTCCAGAAAGTTTGAATCTCCACTTCTCTTGGCAACAGAGAGTTTTAGATAAATGGTTTCTGAATGTCATTCATCAATATTATAGATGGCAGTGGGAGGAAATTCCTCCTTTGTGGGGGTTAATTCCTCATCATGTAGACCAGACTCCTCTATTTCCCCTTGTCCTTCAGCATATGTTGTCTCAGGGAGTAATGTGCTCAGTTTCTGATTCCCAGTGTGGGAAAGGTTTTTATTTGAGGATGTTTTTTGTGCCAGAGAAAAGCAATGCTCGGTGACCAGTTCTGCAACTTTCTTTCCTAAACTCATTTGTGATAGTGCCCTAGTTCAAAGTCCTGTGACTTCACAACCTGTTACCTCTTCTTTGTGGTTTGTGGGTAATGCTAGACTTAAAAGATGCTTATCACATCCCTGTTCTTCCACATTTCAGACGTTTTCTTAAGGTTTGTGTCTGAATTACATCAACAGTTAACTGCCTTATCCTTTGGACTACCCACTGCACCAAGAGTGTTCACAAAGTGTCTAGCTGTAACAGCTCATTGCAGGCTACATGGCATCTTCATTTTTCCATATTTAGATGACTAGGGTATCATTGCAGAGTTTTTTACAAAGCATCAGAAATTTCTTGCTTGAGCAAGATATCTCTTAAACAAGCTGGGATTCCAGGAGAACAGTTAAAAATATTTTTTTTTACTCCAGTACACAAGACTACTTTCCTGGGATGTTTGACACCTCAGCTCATATAGCTTTTCTTCCATAGGGGAAATTTATCTCTCTATTAATAGGATTTTCCACTCATTCTTTTGTCTCTGCAAAGCAGTACCTCAAGATTTTGGGACTTGTGTCATCAGAGTCTCATGATACCCCATGATTACTGTAATGCTTACTTGAGGCAGTTTTTGTTATCACCTACTGCTGCTGCATAATTATGTTTGTAAATCCTATGATATAGTTCCCTAGTGGTGCGCATTACATAAAAATTACTGCAGGACATGCATAAAATTAGACAGACGGCAAATTTAGACTTGCAAGTAAAATGTCCAACAATATTAATCTTAACATTGTTGACAATAATATCTGTGATTCCCATAAGTAATACTGACAAACTGCAGTTAAAACTTGTAACCATACCACGTTTGATACACTTGCATGTAAGATTGCTTTTAAGATTATTGTGTTGGATCAAGTTTCCAACTTTGAAAGCAGATTTGATGCTTAAGGTGATCTTGACTGGAGGGATTATTTATGGTAAATGAAATTAGAAACTTGTCATCCACCTGGATTCAGCGATAGAGAATTTTAATTTTGTTTAAAGTACAAGAGAATTGAACATTAATTAATTGATTGTACCAGGATTTCTTGTGTTTGTTCATTCAGTCTGATGAGGTGCTAGATAAGCTCTTACTGGATGTTTATTAAAGCTTTATGGAGTTTTAGTATTCTGTCAGCCGTTTTTAACCACCAGTGTTGCTCCTTTTTATGATTTTTCTCCACTTTTGTTGTTTGCTAGTTCAGGCTTTGCTAGAACCATTTTCTAGGGGCTCCTGTACCCTTCTCCTTCCACATCCCAAGTGTTGTAAGCTAGAGTAATTTATTGCAACAGTGATCACTATAATGAAGACAGTACAGTTGTGCAAGTAAAATTACTGTAACAGTAGATGTTTGAATGATCACTGCTACAGTAGCTACTTCCTCCCTCCATCCCTTTTGTTTATATGTACAGTGGATATAAAAAGTGTACACACCCCTGTTAAAATGCCAGGTTTTTGTGATATAAAAAAATGAGACCGCAATAAATCATTTCAAAACTTTTCCTACCTTTGTGACCCATATAAACCTGTACAATTCAATTGAAAAACAGATCCGTTTGGGTAAAAATATAAAAAATAAAAAAACATAAAATAAGCTGGTTGCATAAGTTCGCACACCCTTGAACTAATACTTTGTTGAAGCACCTTTTGATTTAATTACAGTATTCAGTCTTCTTGGGTAGAAGTCTATCAGCATGGCACATTTTGACTTGGCAATATTTGCCCAGTCTTCCTTGCAAAAATGCTCCAAATCTGTCAGATTATGAGGGCATCTCTTGTGCCCAGCCCTTTTCCTGTCACCCCACACATTTTCTATTGGATTTAGGGTCTGGGCAATTCCAAATCTTTAATTTTCTTCTGGTGAAGCCATTTTTTTTGTTGATTTGGATGTATGCTTGGGGTCATTGTCATGTTGAAAGGTGAAATTCCTCTTCATTTTCAGCTTTCTAGCAGATGCCTGAGAGTTTTGGGCCAAAGGTGACTGGTATTTGGAACTGTTCACAATTCCCTCCACCTTGACTAAAGCCCCAGTTCCAGCTGAAGAAAAGCAACCCCAAAGCATGATACTGCCACCGCCATGCTTCACTGTAAGGATGGTATTTTTTGGGGATGGTCTTTTTTTGGTGATGCGAAGTGTTTTTTTTTGCCAAATGTACCTTTTGGATTGTGGCCAGAAATTCAACCATGGTCTCATCAGACCATAACACATTTTCCCACATGCTTTTGGGAGACTTGATGTATTGTTTTGCAAATTTTAGCCAGGCCTGGATGTTTATCTGTGTAAGAAAAGTCTTCTGTCTTGCAACCCTACCCCATAGTCCAGACATATGGAGAATACGGGAGAGTGTTGTCACATGTAGTACACAACCAGTACTTTCCAGAAATTCCTGCAGCACCTTCAGTATTGCTATAGGTCTCTTGGCAGTCTCCCTAACAAGTTTGTCTTGTCTTTTCATCAATTTTGGAGAGATGTCCAGTTCTTTGCAATGTCACTGTTGTCCCATATTTTCTCCACTTTTTGATGACTGTCTTCACTGTGTTCCATGGTATATCCAATGCTGTGGAAAATTTTTTGTACCCTTCTCTTGACTGATAACTTTCAACAATAAGATCCCTTTGATGCTTTGTAAGCTCTCTGCGAACCATGGCTTTTGCTGTAGCAGGCAACTGAGTAAATGTCAGGAAAATCCTACTAGGACAGCTGAACTTTATTTGGGGTTAATCAGTCTCTCTTAAATTGATGACAGGTGAGTACACAAGAAGACTGAATGCTGCAATTAAATGAAAAGGTGCTTCAACAAAGTATTAGTTTAGTAAATGTCAAGAAAATCCTACTAGGACAGCTGAACTTTATTTGGGGTTAATCAGTCTCTCAAATTGATGACAGGTGAGTGCGCAAGAAGACTGAATGCTGCAATTAAATCAAAAGGTGCTTCAAAGTATTAGTTTAAGGGTGTGCACACTTATGCAACCAGCTTATTGTGCATTTTGTATTTTTTATATTTTTTCTCCTAACAGATTTGTTTGTTTTTCAATTGAATTGTACAGCTTATAGGTCACATTAAAGGTGGGAAACATTTTGAAATTATTTATTATGGTCTAATTTTTTATATCACAAAAACCTGGCATTTTAACATGGGTGTGTACACTTTTTTATATCCACTGTATCTTTACTCCTAACTGCATCCTCTTAGTGATAAGCCTTCCTGTCTCAGCTCGCATGAATACTGTGGAAGAGTTTGCGCTCAAACCTTTTTTAAAGGCAGCTTAGCTTGAGTTACCTAACAGTTTCAGCATGTGGAATGTGCTCTGAAGCTTTGGAAGCTAGACTGCTGTTATATCCTTGGCAGGATATATCTTGTATAGCTAAGGTTACTGCAGCCATGATCATTTGCACATCTACTGTTATAAGTTTGCACAACTGTACTTTCTTGAGTACCTTTCTATCCTCTTCAAATAGGGCTTAACTTACTCCAGCATTAAAGTTCATGCTTTTGCCATGTTAGTCTGCCTGACAATCTCTTACTGTTTACTCACATCTCCACATGAAAATTTTCAAGAGGATTATACACCTCAGGCCACCTAGAAGGGAGTCTGTGGCACCTCCACCACCCCAGCCCCCCAGACTTCAAAATCTCACTCTGCCACCGTTAGAACCGGCAACCTCAGTCACTAATAAACTGTTGACCTGGCTAATTACTCTGCTTTTGGCACTGACCTCAGCCAGGCATGTTTCTGAACTTCAAGTCCTTATGCGCAAGGAACCATTCTTAGTTTTTCACGGGGATAGTCCGGCCCTTCATTTATACCCAGGTTGTTTTCAGAAATGTCTTTATATTAAACAGCTCACCTTCCTGTTTTCTTTCCAAATCCCCAGAACAAAGGAGAAAAAGATATTGCATTCCTTAAATATACATGAACAACGGAGATAATCTCCACAGAACTAACTACTTAAACAGATCAGATCAGCTTTTAGTAGCCTTTGCAGAGGGTAAACAAGGTAAATCAGTGACCTAACAAACTATTTCCAAATGGAATACAAACTGCATCACCTTTTGGGGGCACCCATTCAGGCCATTGCAGAGGCTGCCACAGTCATCTGTCAGTAGTTTAAACATTACCACCTTGGGTGCATGTTAAGGGCAAGAGCTGGGTTCGCTTCTGACATCCTGCAGAGTATACTGTCCCATAATCTTGTCTAATCACCATCATAGAAACTTTGGGAGTCTTCCCAAGAATTAGTACTGCTACAGTGACTGCAATGAACATGGTATAGTTGTCTCCACTTAGCATAATTGCAGATGTTCAAGTAGATCAGTGTTGCAGTACCCTGTCCCACTCTCCTTCCTCTTTCTATATGTTTTTCTTTTACCTTGGGTTATGGTTGGTCTCACCAGCCATTCATCATCCCCACCCCCCTTCCTGCCTTCTCTTTAGGTCAGAGTCCTGAAGTATACTTGGGACACTTGTGAAAGTCGTGCTGTACGTCAAGACTATAAGACTTTGTTTTTTGCAGTCATTGGAGATTTATTTATTTATTTTTAAACAAGAAACTGTTTATTAAATTATTACGTATGTTATGGGCAGTCATAAATTTATAAAAATGAAAACCATATTGACTTAATTTTAGTTGCAAACATTATACATCACTCATAATCTATCCAGTCATTGTCAAACATTACATAGCTCATTCAGATCCTGCCTGCTTTCAAACCTTGTTCCTCCAGTGCATGTATTGTTCCCACAGTTTCCATTTTTTTCTGTGTAATTTGCACTTGCCCTTTTCTGAAGATCCCAGTTCCAGCTGTTTTATATCTTTGTTAATATGTTCACTATTTCTAGTAAAGTTGGTTTAGACTTTGATTTTCATTTTCTAGTAATTACTTTTTTGGCATCCAACATATTGTGGCAAGGCCGTATTTATATCTAGGCAATTCCAATTCTGTATCATAACTCAAAAAAAAAAAAAAAATTCCTTAGTTACACCCATTTACTCATGCTGTATCGCTGACCGAGCGTTCTACAGACAATCTTTAGATTCTGCCAGCTCACTAGACTCCCAGAAAAATATGTTCCTAATTACTTCTTTCTTCCCGATCACACCTCCACCATTTGCTATATGTTCCTAATTACCTCTTTCTTCCTGATCACACCTCCAACATTTGCTATCTACCTGAGGAGAAATTCTTTGGAGTCTACTGGGGTATAAAAATACCTGTGTACACATTTCCAAGCAAAGATCCTAAATCCTCTAGACTTTGTTGCATATTTGGAGGCATACATTTATCCCACTGTTTTATAGAGTCTCTCTTCCCAATCCTTTCTAACATCTTCTGTTTCTTATAGTTATTGTGCAATATTTTGTATGCTGTACTAATTATTCCTTTTTAACAGCAGCTTCTGTTCTAGATTCTACAAAAAAGCTCTACCAGTGCTGGTCTACCGATTTATTTCTCTCAGAATTTTCTTAAGCTCCATTGTAGCAGTTTTAGGGGGAATGTAAATACATGCAAGTGTAATCTTCTTCCATTGCCAGTAGCCCCTTAGTACTTCAAATTTAACATTATTATCTTTTTATTCTCTTCTATCACTGTTGAAGCTCCTCTTGCAGTTAATGTTAGTACTTCTCTTTTCCTTTGTCCCAGGTATTCTGCTGAATAACCATCCCAAAAAAACTTTATCAAATTCACATGTTCACTTCTTTCTGAGTGTCTCCTGTAGCATAGCTGTTTGCACTATAGATTTTTAATGTATTTCAGTAATTTTCTTTGTAAAAATCTGAGACCATTGGCATTTAAAGATAATGTCAAAACATCAAGTTAACATGTTGTTCCCACCGTTTATTTGTAAAAGCTTTTTTGTTAATTGTCTAGGTCCAGCTTTTGTGTTAAATGCACACACTAATCTTTGGCAGGTTGAGCTTTTATACAGTCATTTATTGTCCTATCCATTTGAGCCTATGTCACATCTCACAAAACTTTGTTTTATTGAAAGCCCTCAGACAAAAAACGTACACCACAATACACTCCTAAAACCTGTTGACTTAATACTAACGCACAAAACTATGTACATCTTCAAATATTGAAGTTTTATGCTCCTAATAAGAACACTTGAACCAAACTGAGAGCCACACTCACAGACTTTGGTTAACCTAAAAGGAAGGTAATCTATGCTAAGAGGCATGGTACAGCCTGTGCTGCTACTGAGTGCTGTCTGTTTTTTGTCTTATCTTTATTGCTCTCCCAGAATGAGAAAACACTTGGATGCTTTCAGAAAACATCATCTCTTAGCCATTGAAAGAAAAAAACATTAAAAAAGTAGTCGTCTGTTTTTCTTGCTCTTTATCAGATTGTCTCCATTGAGAGACAAGACCCAGATAGAGTTGCTTCTACAGGCGTCTATGTATGTATGTATTTATTTGCTAGAAGGAAGCTTTATTATATTCAGTGTTTTTTTATTTGCTTTTAAACCTGTTGATTGATAAAGCCAAGGGCCTTAATCTAGTCATTCCGCTATGCAAGAATGAGAGAAAGCACATCCTTTTTTCCCTTATATCATACTCTTTTGACCAGACTTCTTTTTTTTACATTGCAGTGCCTACATTTCTTAAAACTGAACAAGGAGAAAGAGAAAATAAGGGAAAAACGGGCATTTGTTTACTTTAGTATCCCCATTACACTTGAAAATAACTGAGAAAACTTTACCTTATACCATGCAGATTATATCATGCACTATAAAAATATAACTGTTAAGAACAGAATTTTTTTTTAATTACAGTTCTCTCTCTCCCTCCTCTCTTCTACATGTTCCTGCAGACATTAATGACATGAAGTAAGGCATATGCTGTGGAGTCCCCTACAAGTTTAACAAAGTCAGAAAAGTCCAATATTTCCAGCTTTTCTTGTTCTGTTATGTATCACAAGTATAAATAATGCTTTGTAATCAGACATTTGTCAATTTCTGAGTTGCTGGTTTTATTCCTGTTTGTCCATCTCCCAAATCTACTATCTGCTTCATTTCCCATGTATTCTTGTTTTTTCTAGTTGACTATTGTGTTTATTTTCTCTCTCAAGCTTTTTCCATTGAAACATTGGAAAAGGTTTCACTGGCAGCCTTTATTGTCTCTATGGTCTTTATTACCAGAAGAACAAGAAGCAGAATCTCCTGTTTCACAGCTTGCTTTTTGTTGGACAAACTTTATATTTCCTCCTTAGCATGTTTAGAATCAAAAAATGTTTTTTTCTCTCCAGGAAAGAATATTGTGAAGATAGCAGTGTACAGCAGTTTGAATCTGACACCTGCTTCTCGACATTCCCCAAGTAATCTTTTGCCTGGTATAAAGTGAGTAATCGTTTTCCACACTCTGTCTCCCACTTTTAGTACTTCATCCTTCTGCCACAGTTTTGTCCGAATCAACTCTTGCTGGTAGCATTGCATGTTTACTATTAAAGGTCTAGGTTACTTTCTCATGGCCAGGTTTGGAGCATACACATGATGTGCCATTAACAACACCCACAGTGGAATAAAAGTCCATTTGCTTATTTGTGCTTTCATAAAATTAATACAGTTAGTTCCTTCCAGCTTCTCTGGTACAGCAGAAAGTCCAAGGTTTACCCTACGTGCTCTGTCCTCTAATTCTGTTATTTTTAAACATCTCTTCCTGAGCAGTCTCATATTCAGACAGCCTTTTCTTCATTTCAGCCTCTGATTTTTAGCATTTTTATCACCATATCTGAATATTAAAGCTTCTTCCAGCCTTTTCTGAGGTTGATATATACTCATAGGTTCATTGGTGTGTACTAAGCTAATGACCCTGGAGCCTTTACAAGCCTAGCCCATAGAAGTGCCCTGGCATTGTGTCGCCTGATAGTTCCCAGTGCCTGTATCAAGTAGAGCCACTGGAGTGATCCCTGGGGTTAACTTTCTTTTTCCCATCCAATCATCAAGATCTCTCTTGAAGAGGGGCATTGAGGTGCTGTACTTGACATGTATGGGAAGTCTGTTCCAGAGCATGGGCAGTCGCTGGTTATTAACCTGTCCCTCCAGCATGTTCTGTTAATTGTGGTAATGAGGTTGAGGTCTCCGGAGCTTGTGGTGTGGAGGGATTGGGATTTCTTCAAATGTAGCATTTCTAACAGAGCTGGGTCAGACGTGGCTTTGTAAGTCGAGCAGAGATTGCCTGTTAGTAGACAATATGAGACAGAGAATAGCTGGAGTTTTTTTGAGTCTGTCCATCAGTGTTTCCTTTATTTTAATCAACTCTTGAGTACATTTGACTTTTTTTTTCCTCTAGGTTACTGGAAGTCCGTCTTGCATCATAGCTGGAGCTTGCATAGCTTTTTTTCTGAACAGCTGCAGAATTCTTCTGAGTCAGTGTTTTTTCCTCACCTTTTGTTATCTATTTTCTTTCAAGTTCTCTGAATTTTTTTATTGGCATCCAGGCAGTGCAGTTACTAGCCATTACTGAAATGTACCCAAAAGTACGAGCTCAGTGGCTCTCTTCTGAGTTGCTGTTGTCACACTGGGAAATTTGAAATTAAGCTGCTACTCAATGTGCAGCAATCTTGCAGGTCTCCGATCATCAGACTCCTTAATTAGGGCAACAAAGTCCTGAAGATGGCGCCTTGTTTATACCACCAGTGGCCTGTATGGACATCTGCTGGCTGGGAGATGGGGAATAGATTCTGGTAGTCAGGCTTCTGCACAGCAGGAAGAACCAAGAATTAGTACCTTAACATTGATTAAAAGTTTAATTCCTCTGTAAAGGCCAAAGGCCATTCAGAATGCAGACTTTTCAGTGAATGTATATATCCTGGGACCCAACCAGATATGAAGCTGTTTTTTGAATATTTGCAAAGAAAGACTGTCAGATATGTAAAGGAATCCTGTACCAAAGTTAAACCAATGACTGGGTTAAATAAGTTTGCTCTTAAGACTGTTGATTTCTCAGTTCTAGAAGTAAAATATATACTGCCGGATGATATGCTTGTATTCAACAATTCAGTGTTAAGTAGAGATCAATATTCTTCACTGAAGAGCCTCCTCTAGGCTAAACAGAGTCTACCCCTCAGATATCTGTAACTGATGTAAAAAAGGCCTAGACTTTCCAGTCTAGATTGATATGATTTATCTTTGAAAATAATGATATGCCTTGTAAATTTCTATTGAATGCCTTCTAAAACCATTACCTTTCTTGTAGGAGCAGAACATGTACTCCGTGATTGGTTGAACATATGAACAACCTCTAAAGATAATTTTTAAGAACTTTGCAATAAGAAATAATGACTGAGTCAATACTTTTTAACACCTTAGCTTTAATTTTAAGGCATCAATCCTATACTTAAAATTACTACATGTAATAATAGCTAAATTCTTATATTCTGCCTCTTTTGACCAGGTATGTCTTGACTCTCCTTTCTTAGGTAGCTAAGATTGTGTGTGATCTTCCTGATTCTGAAGAGAAAGCTTCATCTCTTTGTCTTCTTGGGTCCACTTCCCAGGTTTTTTGTCACTCTGTAAAATGCAGTTACAATGCTGCTGTTGCCTGTTCCAGGTCTGCTGCCTTTTGTTCTGTAATAAGGCGTCATTCTTGGCTTTTTCTTGATGATATTGAAACCAAAATTTTGGATGATCCATCTGGATGATCTTTTTGGGACAGCTGTGGCTGACCTGCTGAAATACCTCCAGTATAAGGTTAAGGCCATGCAGGAACTCAAATATATTTTTGTCACCCCATACCTAAATTCCAGAATAATTACCTTTCTGAATCTGCCTTTGTCCACAGGCAGACGTGTCAGCCTTCCAAAGGTAGGAAGAGGTCTAGATGTTTTTCTCCCAAGTCTGCTCAGAATCCTGCATCTCAGAAGCCTTCCTTTCAGCACAAACCTGTCTCCATTTGACATTTTACTGCCTCCTCCCCTTGACCAGGTCCCTTGTCCCTCAGACTTTCTCTGTCCATCCCAAATTGTCAACAGATCACCTCAGATTCTTGGGTGCTTTGTATCATTCGTCAGGAATATTTTATGGTATGGAAGTCTCTTCCCCTTTCAGGCATTCTGCATTCTCCTCCAGAACAGCTTTCTCATTTCCCATAGGCTTTGCAATCCCTTTTGGATCAAGGCACAATTCAGCCTCAATGTCCTTCCATATCACTTTTGCAGTATGCATAACCTCTGGGATCTGCTGCCAAGGATAGCCCAGTGTCTGGCCAATATACTTAAGCCTTTATTACCTAGGGAGCATCATATGTCAGACGTCTACTCCCCACATGAGGGTAGAGTATAATGGTGATGTATGTATGCTCCCAATTCATAACTTTGCCACCAGTCTGAACACCATAATCATATACTGGACTGAACGCCCTTCGCACAGAGGTTGTACCAAGCCTACATCTTTCAGGTAAGTACCTTTTTGGGATTTCTTCTTTTTCTTACATTGTTCAGTGGGTTGCATGTCATCCAAGAAAGGGAAATGTCAATTTGAGGCAATCTCCCCATAATGACCACCACAATAGGTGTCTATTTTGCTTACGTTCATCCAAAGACCACACTCAGTATTCCATCTGTTGGGATTTTGTACCCAAGACCTTGATTAGCCTTCTTTCTTCACTTTCCATTTTCATTGAAAACCAACATCTCAAGCTTTTGACTGTAGGTGCTGTGGTAGAATCTGCTCGCCTTGAGGTACAGCTGCCAGTAAGAAAGAAGGTCAAGAAATCCAGGCCTGAATCTGCTGCTGTCCATTCTCTACCAGACATCTCTCTCGGATGTGTGAGAACCCAGGGGATAGTCTGGTCTTCCCATCAGTTTCTTCCAGCATGGCTTTCTTGGAGGGCCCAACACAGAACCTACTTTTCACACATCCTCAGAGGCCTTGCAGACATCCACTGCAATTGATTATTTCCACAAGGCCCTAGAGGGATTCCTCATATTTAGTCAGGGAAGAGGTGCCAGGTACCTTAATTAAATCCAGGCAGGGGTCTGATCCTCCACATTTCATCAGAGTGGATATCCCGATGAAGAAAAGGAAGATTAAGAATGTGGTATAATCCCCAGGGATCCACAAAGGGAATGGCAGGACTTACACACAAGGCTTGTTCAATGCCTTGATGGCATTGATGATGCTTGGGGGGGGGGTCAGTTCTGCCTGTAAGAGGGCTAGGGACCTGGAGTCTTCAGATGAGGATTCTGATTTTGAGGCTGATTCCTTAGTCTGTTCCTCTCAATTAGCTCCACATTTAGATGTGGTTCTGAGGAGGAAGAATCTGTCTGTCTTGATTCTCCCGTTGAACTTTCTTTTAGTGAACATGGTCCTATGTATGATGGAACATTTCAAATTGGATTGCTGTCCAGTATTGGATGTAAAGAAAAGGTATTATGAGTTGTTAAATATGGACTACCCTAAACCTTCACCTGCCCCTCCTGTGTTGGCTGCTCTATTAGATATCTTCTCTGCTGCTTCACTGACTATGGATTCTCAGTCTCCAGCTCCTAAGAAACCTAATAGGTTATTTGAGGTGATAGATGCTTGCAAGTTCTTGTACAAGCACCCGTACTCTGATCATGCAGTGATTTCTATGTCTACTGATAGGCTACCTAAGCTGTTGCCTTCTTCTAAGTTCCTGCCTTCAGATTAGAAGTAAAGTCATGGAGAGACTTGGAGAGAAGGTTTACACTTTCAGCTACCTTAGCCTTCAGGGCCATCAGTTACCAGACTTGTATGACAAAGTACATCTGGTCTCTTTTTTCCCAGATTGGGAAGATTGTTTCTGAAATGTCTGAATGTGAGGGTAAGACCTCAGCTCTCTCCTTGCTCAGTTCCACTTCAGGGTTGCCTGTTGCATCAAATGCAGCAAATGCATCTTCTAGGGCTGCTGCCTCTGGCTCAGTGATGAGCTGCTATTCCTGGTTTCACTTTCAAGCTTTTGCAAATGATATCAAAGCAGAGTTTCTGGATGCTCCTTGGATAACCAGAATTTGTTTGGTACCGCTGTGGCTCACCTTTTCAACACCCCACAGGATCAAGGTAAGGTTATAAAAGATTTGAAGCCTAGTTTTGTCTTGCCTATTCCCAAGTTTCAAAGGAACTATCCTAGTAAGACTTTTTGCATAGGTTGCTTAGACAGTCTTTCAAAGGTACAAAGGCTCCTAGGCGTGTTATCTTAGATAAGCCTATTCAGACACCCAGACACCATAAGCAGTTCTTTCCTGATAAATCTGCATTGATCTGACCAACTGCCCTCCCTTCCTCTCGGCCAGGTTCCCTTGTTCCCTCCAGCTTTCTCTTTCTCTCCCAGTTTGACAGCTAATTACCACAGACACCTGTGTTCTTTCCATTATCTGGCTTCATTACTTCATGACCTGGAAAACACCTCCCTCCTTTTCCGGTATTCCTGAACCCCCTGCAGAGCAGTTTCCTCTTTTCCCAGCGTATTGCAGTGGCTGCTGGACCAGGGTACCATTTAACCAATTCCACAGACCAAGAGGTGCTTGGGTTTTGTTCCAGAAATTTTTCTGGTCCCCAGGAAAGAGGAGTCTTGGAGGACCTGTCCTTGCATTTCTCCTTTCTTAACACCCATCTCTTAGTACCTTTATTTCAAAATACTTTCTCTTCAGACTCTGTTTCTTCTATTGCTCCCCCAGTTCTTTCTGGTTTCTTTGGATCTGAAGTGCACTTAACTTCACATTGCTATCCACCCTCTATTCAAGAAATATTTGCATTTCTCTGTTTCTTCCTCTCATTTTCAGTTCTCTGCTTTGTCCTTTGAGCTTTCAACAGCCCCAAGGGCATTTACCAAATGTCTACTCTAGCCCCTGTAGTCGCCTTTTACAGTCTTCAATTCATTCAAATATTTGCTTATCTGGACTTCCTCTTACTTGAGGCCCCATCATATTCCAAGCTGGTGCAGGATCTTCATTTTACCCAGTTTCTGTTGCACAGCTTAGGGTTTATTGTCAACCTTCAAAAGTCAGTGTTGACTCCATCTCAGGATCATGTTTTCCTAGGCTGCAGGTTACAGACTGTTCTAATGCTAGCATTTCTTACTGCCGCAAAGATTCTGTCCCTGCTTCCCCTGTCTCCTCTCTTCCAGCTAGAGAGTTTCTTAGGGCTCTGGGGTTTATGGTCTCCACCATCCTGACGCTTGCCTGGGGAAGGCTTCACATCTAAAAAAGTGTGGCTTCAGCACCTTCACCCGCTGGGCCATCTGGTTTCTGTGCTCCCTTGTCTCAGACTCCAACTTGACTGTTTGCTTTAGCAGCTCTCTCTCAATTCAGGTGTTCCTTTCCACCCTGTCAGCCATCTCAACTCTGAACAGACACATTAGAGCCGGGGTGGGTAGCTGCTTCAGGCACCGTGAAGCTGCAAGGTGTTTGGTCACTTCAGCAGAGGGAGAAAAGCACATCAACATCAAGGAAATGCGGAGTATTATTCTGGCCCTTTAAGCTTTCCATTCACTCTGGGTTCAGGGTCCCTTGAAAGTTTATATGGACAACACCACAATCATATAGTACATCAACAAGTGGGGGGGGGGCACAAGGTCTTGGCTTCTTTGCAGGTTAGCCTTCAAGCATAGGAAGTAGCAATCACTCTGCATTTCACCCTATGGGCAGTCTACATACCCTCAGAGTGCAGTCTTGTGGCAGATTTTCTCAGCCGGTCCAGGGCACAGCCTCATGAATGTATGCTTCACAGGGTTGTGTTTCTGGGCATAGTTCATTGGTGAGGTATTCCTCAAGTAGATCTCTTCTCTCAACAGGCAGCTCCCTCAGTCCTATTCCACAGTCCCAGGTCATTGGAAGGTGGATGCCATGGCATTCTCTTGGGAGTGTTCCTGTATGCCTTTCCTCCCCTTCCCCTTGTTCCAAGAGCCCTTCACAAAATTGGGAGAGACTGTCCAGAAATCTTGTTGGTGACTCCCTTTTGGCCCTGACAGCAGTGGTTCCCCCTGTTGTTCCATCTTGCCAGGGGCAGTCATCACAAGTTACCTCACCATATGGATCTTCTCACACAGGACAAAGGAACTCTCCTTTACTCTTATCTATCCACCATTCAGTTGATGCTTTGAGTGATAGGGTTTTGATTCCTTTCTGACACCAGTTTTCTGAAGATGTGCTTTAGGTCCTGCAGGAGGCCAGGAATCACAGTACCAGAACATTATGTACATGTCCAAATGGAAGAGATTTTCTGTTGGTGTCTCAAACATCACCGTCCTGGGGGTCCTTTGGCTCTTATCTGTGTGAATTACTGTATGTTGGCTTAGCATATTCTTTAGTGAAAGCCCTCTTGTCTTCTGTTTCTGCCTCTCTGCCACTTACTCTTCCTTTGGCCGCTATGTTTGAGTTCAAGCAGTTTCTGAAAGGCATCTTTCACATGAGACCCCAAGAAAGCCCATTCCCCCTTCTTGGGATCTTTATTTTGTCCTTTGAAAATCAGACTCATGCTATTTTTGAGCCTCTTTCTTCTTTGCAACATTGCACATGGAAGACTGTTTGATTGGTTGCTTTAAACTCTGCCAGAAGGGAGTCTGAACTACAGGCCTTGATGGCAGTCCCTCCTTTTTTTGGTTTTTCATAGAGACTGGGAGTATCTCCACACAAGTCATTGTTTTATGCCCAAGGTAGTTAATGAGTTGTCACTTATCAGTCTGTCCCACTTCCTTCTTTTTTCCTTTCTCTGCAATCTGCTAGTGAGATTTTTTTTTCATAACTTGAAATTGCACAGACAGCTCCAATATTATCTAGACAAAACAAATGCCTTTGGTAGATCTGATCAGCTTTTTGTTTCTTATATCAGGACATTGGGTTTGGGCTGTTTATAAGCATACCATCTACTCCTGGATTTATAGGTTCATAGGGGTTTACTAGGCTAACGACCACAAGGGCCTTTTTAAGCCTAGCCTCTCATCCCAAATCCCTGAGTTCTGGTACCTTTAATAAGTGTAAGCAGGGGCTTAGGAGATGAAACATTTACAAGCTAGGACCAGGGAGATGAACCATTTACAGATTGTCTGTGTCCATTAGAGAGACAGATGCCAGACCAGGGACAAATTTCCTGTTTCCCATCCAATTGTTCAAGTTGCACTTGAACTGGGTTAGTGAGGAACTCTGCTTCAAATGGATGGGGAGCCTGTTTCAGAGATGGGGTAATCTCTGGGATACATACCTGTCTCTCCAACAGGTCCTGTTTATATCACAGGCAAGGTTCAGATCCTTAGAATGGGTAATTCTGGTGCTGTTTGTTCAGCAGATACGGAGGAGGTCCATCAGAGTGGGGTCTGACAATAGCCGGTATGTCAGGCATAGATCTTCCCTCAAAAGCTTGTAGGAGACAGAATCTTGGATTTTGTTCCAGTGTTGGGTCAGGTTTTGCCAGGGATGTTCTGTGCCTCCCTCCTCCCAGTTATCTTCTTAGTACTTAACTCTCCCTTCTGTGAAGAATACTGTGACATTGATGTGAAAGGACATAATGCAGTTGTGTAAAATCTTATAACAGTAGATTTTCTTCTCTTCACTGTTGCAGTGTTTGGTCCCTCCTTTTTTCCCCATCTGTTAGATTTTCCCCCGTGTTTTGTTTCCCTGTTGGCTGAAGGACTCTCACTTCCTTTCCCTTCTGAATTTTTCTTCTGCATGTGTACATTCTCTTTTGTCCCTGGTATTTTGTTCCTTCTCAGGCAATTCAGTTATGAGTATTTACGTCCATACATCACCTTCATGCCCAATGCAGGGGGAGCATACATGTGGTGATTGCTGCCTATGAAATCTAAAGGCTTTAGTATACTGGCAGGACATAGGGCTATCATTGGCAAGAGATCCCTTCTGTGAAGAATACTGCAACAGTGAAGAGAAGAGCATCTACTGCTATGGTAAGATTTTACACAGATGTACCTTTTCTGGTGCAAGAAAGAAAGGATTCTTTTTCTGCAAATGTTCAAGAATTTGAACCACAAAAGGGTTATGAAGGAACAACCTTTTTTCCCCTCAGGCTTTTGATTCTGAGAAAATTGTAAACTAGCACCAGTGGGACCAAACAAAACAAATGATGAGTACTCTGAGAAAACCAGTTTTGGCCACAGCTGAATCAAAATATCAGACTGCTGTAGTAGCAAAGGCTGCTTAACCATCTTTTTTTTCTTTTTACAGCTTTTCATTTGACCTTTCTGAGGAACAGTCTTTGTGTTAGTCCCTTGGAAGGGTTTTCTTTTCCTGAAACAATTTCTAGAATGAATCTGTTGATCTTTGATCATTGCTGCATTAGGTTAAGCTGTGTAGGTTATACTTTACCAGCCTCCAAAGCTTCACACCACCTTCCATGCACCCAAACCATTATTCAGCTGTGGCTGAGCTGATTAAAAGTTGGGTTTGGGTGACAAGCTCTTAAGAGTTTTTCTGTTGCCAAAATTAATGCTCCTCCTTGGGCTGTTAAGATATGAAAAAATTATTTGGACTGTTGTGTGACTTATTCACTTTTAAATGGTATCATTACTTTTGTGGTAAAAAGTTAAAACTTGTTTAAAACTACTAAAACTACATTTTATTTGGAAAAAAAATGGTGTTTTTATTTTTTTGGGCAGGGTAAGTGGTTAGAAGTGCTGTCTTATAACTTGTGTCATCTTATTACTTGTGTTTAATCTACTATTGCTGCTTGGCTTCTCCAGGAACTGGGCACCTTTGTCAGCTTAACAGTGGGAACAGCTGTCTGGTTCCTTGGTTGTACTATTCACCTACAAATAGGAAAAAAAAATAAACAACTTTTGCTACTACAGAAGGTGATATTTTGCCTCAGGTGCAGGTGGATGACTCTGCAGTGGCCAAAGCTGGTTCCTCAGACCACTCATCTTTTTCATTGGATCTCACTGGTGTTACTTCTTGCATCCAGCACGGACCAGAGATTAAACATGTCCCCTGTTGCTGTCTATGTGGTCTTGTTGGTCAGGAAAGATCTACTCTTCCGTGGGGAGAAGAGATTGGGAATGCCTCTCTGCTTAGCCAAAAAGCTGTGCCCATCCCTAGGGAGATGATTGTTGGCATTTCTGAGTCTGTTTCTTCAGAATTCCTGTCAAAAAGACTAAAGATAAATCTTTTCCTGTCTCAGCGACACTGACCCAAGCTCAATAAGTTACTTCTATCCAAAGTTTAGTGCAGGCTCTTCACCCTTCTTATATAGCTTGTTTTTTAAAAGAAAAAAAGGATTATTTTGTTTCTGAAGAGATTCAAGAGCTGGAGCTTCAAAAGGAGTGTGAAGTGATCAATTCTGTAATATCTCTGCAAATTTCTGATTCAGATTATGAAGAGACCGTGACTTCAGATAGTCCCTATGATCCATACTCTTTGACACTGTTTCCTGAATGAATATTTTTTATCAGTGGGACAACAGTGATTTTTCTCAGCCTCCCAGAAGCTATGATTTATTTAAACTGGAATTACCAGAACCTATGCGTATTCCTCCTGGTTTTCTACTTTGGAGGATGTTTTTGTCACAGTGTACACTTTTTCTGTCTCTTGTCTGAGTTCAGTAAAAGGCAAAGTAAGCAGTCCTTATCTTCTAGAAAGCAGATGTTTAAAATAGTGGCAGGGAGGTTCCAAAAAGAAAGCGGAGACGACGCACAATACAAAGGACAGTCTAGCAAATGAAAATGAGTATAAAATGAACTTCTCCTTCCCACCCTAGCAGTCCTTGAATTCTTCCAGAAGGTCTGTTCACCCATTTTTTCTTTTTTGTAACTAGTAGTTTCAGGCATATGGATTTTGAAAATAATCCATCAAGTTACAGATGGCAGTGGCAGTCTCTCAATCCTTCCATGAGATTCCTCCTCCTCTGCCAGATCAAACTACTCTTTTTCCCTCTTGTTATCTAGCATATGCTGACTTAGGTGGTGATTAAAAACTGTCCCGCCACCTCCTTTCGAAGGATTTTATTCAAGAGCGTCTCTGGTGCCAAAGAAAGAAGCCTCTTGGAGACCAGTTCTGGACCTTTCCTTTCTGAACCTGTTTGTGACATTTCTCAAGTTCAAAATGCTATTACCTCACAATGTGTTACCTGGAGACCTTAGATTTCAAAGATGCATATCATATTTCTATAGTCCCAGATTTCAGGCATTTTCATTTCTTTGGTGTCTGGATCCCTTTAACAGTTCTCTGCATAACCCTTTAGGGTGCCTACTGCTCCAAAGATGTTCACAAAGTGTGTAGTTCCTGTGATAGCCTGCTGCATATTGCAGGTATTAACATTTTTCCTTATTTAGATGACCTGATAATCTTGATTAGTCTTTCTCAAAGTGTGTGAAGAATCCCAGACTTGAGTGAAGGATCTCTTACACAGGCTGGAATTCCAAGAGAATATTCCAAAGTCTTCTCTGACTCTTCTTCACTGATTGTTTTTCCATGTTGTCTGCTGGACAACTTAGTTCACAATTTTTCTTCCACAGGAAGAAATAGATCTAATTTTAGTTCTATTCCAGTAGTTTTCCACTCAAACATCATCTCAGGAAGGGAATTCCTAAGGATTGTGGATCTCATGACATCGATGATAAACATAACTCTTGCAAGACTCCACATGAGAAAGTCATTATGCACCAACATCCTTTGATTTTTCCAATTCCAATTCTAGGATTTGTGAAAAGGAAGATTATGTGGTATAGACACAAATCTCTCTGAATCTAGGTATCTCATTCTCCCCTCCTGCTGTAGCGTAGTCAGTCATAACAAATGCCTCAGACTTTGCTTGGGGAGCATTGTCTATGGGGAAAACAGTGTCCCACTGATAAAAAAATATTCAACTTTTTCAAATGCTCTCAATGGTCAAATTTAATCTGTGGTCCCCAGGACCTTTAGAATTGTTGATGGACAGTGGTGTCATTAATAAGCAGGGGAACCAGCTCTTACCCTCTATGCAAACTGTCCATGGTAGCCAGGGATATAGATTTTTAGCATAATCTCACTCTTCAGGCATCCTGCATTTTGCCAAAGCAAGTGTGTGTGACCGACAAAGCTGAACAGAGCCAGGACAGACTCTCTCAAATGGTAGCTAAATTAGAGGGACTTCCAAGATTTGATTAATCTGTGGGGAACAGCTCAAATAAATGTTTTTGCTTCCTGGCTAAATAATAAAAATTCTACCCATAGCATTCATTTATATCGCTCCTGGAAATAGCAGCATCACCGAAGAATTTCTTTCATGGTTCACCTCTAATATCCCACAAAAGGTAATATTTAGGAGATTTCATTATTGACTAGGCTGGCTGTTAGTTGCAATTATCCTCAGAATGCCAGCAATCTCTATGGTTTCAGCCATTTAATTAATTCTCCCACTCATATGAACAACACCAACAAAGTTCGACATGTGATTAAAATATTAACCTCCTCCGCCTAAAATATTCTCCTGTGGCGGTCTCACTAATGTTGTAAGTGACCACCTTCCTACCTTTATCAGTGCTCAAAAGCACACTCCCAAACCACACCACCTTAAAATAATCTCTCCCACTCATAAAAAGAAATATTTTTTCAAAACCTAATATTTTGCAACTGGAAAGATGTAAAGAATCTTCCCTTAGATGAAGCTGTTACAGAATTCTCCAGAATCTTTCTTAACAGTAACAGTGTAGCACCCCCCCGCCCCCCCCCCCCAAAAAAAAAAAAAAAAAAAATTAACTTGTAAAAGCTGTGCCAGCTCCTTGGCTGACTAGAACCAGAAAACATGTAATGAAATTCTGAAACAAAAAAATAAAACACTAAACCTATAGATATTTCAACATTGCAGCCGTTTCCTACATCAACCATTAAAAAGTTTGTCTTGCAACTAAAACCCACCAGCCTTAGCACCCTGCTATCTCTTTGCTAAATATCTAAAATGTCTGCCAAGGCTATAGCTTATCCCATTTCCATACTCGTAAACTGCTCTATCACAGAAGCATACCCCCAACATTATCGGAAAAAGTTAATTCCTACCACTACATAAAGAGAAAAATAACAGTGAACTTTACTGCCCTATTGCCATCCTGTCCCCCTTCTCTAAAACTCTGAAAAATACAATCAGTCCCAACTTTCCTAACATCTTGACAAAACCAATCTCCTACCCCCTCCCTACACAGCTTCCACACCTATCATCGTACTAATACAGCCCTTCTGCATTACATTAATTCTGTAAATACCCATAGGAATGAAGGAAGGTTAGTATCTAGACCTCTTCATACCCTTCAGCACAGTCTAACACCACATCCTCCTAAAAAATTCTTAACTCTAGGATTTGATGAAGCCTCTACATGTGGTTTAGCAGCTGCCTTGATAACAGATCACAGGTTGAAAAATGGCACAAAGACTTATCTCTTTTCCTCAGTTTCAATAGGCATCCCTCAAGGGTCCAGTCCTGATCCCATTTTTTTCAACATCTTCATTAATAATCTCCCAGATGCCTCCAAATCAGCCACAAAAATTCAGTACACCGATGACTTCATCTTCATGTGTACCACCTAAAACATTAATCTGCAGCAAATCACTCAAGAATCCTTCTCATCCATTGAAGCCTGGCTAACGGACTTCTGTAACTCTCAAAAAAAAATGCAAAATTATTGTCTCTACTCCAAAGCACCTCTCATCTTAGAAACCGTCCTGTGATATTATGTCAGCAAGTAAGACTAACATTGAAATTGTCCCACATACTAAGCTGCTTGGCATCTACATTGCCAGTAGCTTATAGTTTTACTGCCACATCCAACGTACAGTAAAGAAAACTCACCAGAAAGAGTTCCCTGTATATTGTCAAATTTTGTCACTGACCAAACCAGAAAGTGCTTAGCCCCTACCCTACTATTCCCAACAATTCTGTACACAGACCCTTTTTTCACCAACTTAGAAGTCTCTCAGCCCTCAGACCCTAAACAGTGCTATCACAAAGTAACAAAGGTTGCAGTTGATAACCCACAAAAATCACACCACTGCTTAGCAATCAAAGAACTAAACTGGCTGGAACTACTACACTTTAGACATGCAAACCACATAGTCTCCTTCACTTAACCCAAATGCTGCCCCTTCGTGTCACTAAATCCAACAGTATAGCTGCTGACAATCCATTCTTAAAATGTGTCACCAAAGCATGGAACACAATACTTGTGTGTCTAAAAATAGATTGTCTTAAACATTTTAAACAGATGGTAAAGCCACACATGCAGACTCTCTTGCTCTGCCCCTGCAATAACCTTGGATAAGTACCCCTAGACTAAAGTATAATTCCACACTTCTTCCTAACCTTCAACTACTTCCCTCTCATCATTTTCTCGCCCGTTTTGTCAGTATTCTCACCCACTCACCATAACTGACTGCTGCCTCCACCCGACGGTTTCACACTCAATTCATCCTTCTTAAATTCACCTGTGGATTCTTTTCCACTCCATCTCCTCCTTTTCACACTTTCATTTACTTATAGTACTACTTCAGTCATTCTCCTTTTTAAACACCTTTATTAAATCATTCTTAAGTTCTAGACAGACATACAATACCATAAAACAAACCATATTAACTTTTCCTTTTACAGTACATTATACACTGCATATAATTTCTTTCTAACTACGACCAATTCAACATTACCTAATTTGCTCAATTCTTACCTTCCATTAAACCTCATTCCTTCTCGATAACGTTATTCTGCCATGTATTATTCTCAAATATTCCATTTAATTCGCTCCCATACTTTTCTAAAGATCCTCTTCCAGTTTATATATTTCTTTAATAATCATTACTTCATATACAGTTGGTGTGTATTTTCATTTTCTAGCAATTGCTTTTTTGGTAGCCAACATTAAGATATTCAGATTCTGTGCCGCAATGCCAAAGATTTGTTGGCCTTAGTTACAACTATTTGCTCACCCAGTATTTACAGCAGAGAACTTCTGTGTAGGGAATTTTTAAAATCTGCCAACTCATTACATTCCCAGAATGCATGTTCCCAGTTACCTCTGCTTTCCCCATCACACCTCCAACATTACGCATCTACCTGAGGAAAAAGGGAGTCTACTTGGAATATAAAAGTACTATGCTGCTCCTCTTACTTAGCTCAAAGCAATTTGTATCTGTGCCTTATTGTACTATTTGCAGTGACTCCATTGCAATGTACACTGTTAAAAATACTGTTGAATAGTTCCACAGGTGTGTACTAGGCTAACGACCGCAAGGGCCTTTTTAAGCCTAGCCATGCATCCCAAATCTGACAAGTTCTGGTACCCTTGGTAAGTTTAAGCCGAGGCCATTTACAGTCTTTCTTTGTCCCTTAGAGACATAGGTGTACTTATATAGTACTTCAGGGTGTGCACACTTGTGCAACTAGCGTATTGTACATTTTTTATTTTTTATATTTTTTTCCACTAACAGATTTGTTTGTTTTTCAATTCAATTATGCAGGTTATAGGTCACATTAAAAGGTGGGAAAAGTTTTGAAATGATTTATTGTGGTCTCATTTTTTTATATCACAAAAACCTGGCATTTTAACAGGGGTGTGTGTACTTTTAATATCCACTGTACATCTCTCTGATAAAGACAGCAGAACTATGAAAAGAATAGGTAACTTGTACCTCTGCTACCCTGGCATTTAGGGCTGTCAGTTATCAGACCCGTATGTCCAGATATATTTTGGCTGATGTTCTTCGTGTTTCGCTGTTGCAGTCCTCACATTTGGGTTTATCTACCTGCAGGTAGCCCTCAGCCGGCCTGAATACCATAGTCTTGGGATTTCTGCGTCGGATGCGGTCTCTTCTTCCATGACGTCAGGTCGTCAGGGGTATAAAACATGCAGCCAACGTCATTACATGAATCTTTCTTGCCATGTGGTGCCGGAAGCAGAAGCAGTTCACAAGTGCCAGTCGGCCGACTCCTGAAATTTTCATTTTCGAGTTTCAGACCTGAAGTCTTCAAAAAAAGATAAGTACCCCGTTGGGGATCCTTTTCTTGCTCCAACTGATGTCAGTAAAAGTTAATTGTCTTACCTGTGGAAAGCAAATACCTCATAGAGATTTTCATACATACTGCATCCCCTGTTTAGGCCCAGACCACGATGTCCCTCGTTTGGC